>NC_056732.1:289112846-289347239 GCF_019279795.1 Protopterus annectens | reverse complement strand
ACTCATTTCTACTGCCGTATTGTATGGTACAATTCAATGCATTATATAGTATTTTGCTTCTAAACTGGCACTTCATATGTGTTTCTATATATATTTTTCTAACAACATCCATCCGGCCATATGCATGTTGTTCCGTCCTTTACCTTGACCATGGGTGTTTGGCCATCCAGCAACGCTATTTTCCACATGTGATGTCCCACCTTCCCCTTCTGTGCCTGTGGCACCCTGTTAGGACGTCCTGTTTGGTAGGCACATGTTCCGCTATATGTGTTTGACTTGTCTGCATAGCTAATCATCGGTGCGGTGGTTCAACATCCCGACTTGTCCACATGAGTACAGTTATGTGCACCGTGGCGTGTGCAAACCTATAGGGTTTGGACGGGTACATACCACATGCGGGATGTACACATTCTGCAGACACATTCACATGCAGCCATTTCCATATCTGTACCTGAGGTGGGTTGGTGACATGTGGGGTACATATTTGCCCGCGTGGCACTGCCTAAAACAATACTTCTTAACACATTTCAGGTATGCCCATTGTGTGTAGGTGTGTAGCTGCACAAGGCTGCTAGCTGGTTTGTGTGCACAGGCATACATGGGTGGGACTTACATGCTACAATGGGGCTATTGTGTATTACATTTGCATGCATGGGTTCTGCTTCTGGATATTACGCTTAGACATACGCCGTCCTGTGTATGCGACGAACATGTTGCTGGGTGTGGGACATGTTGCTATGCACATGTTTGCCTGTGTTTAGGGTATCTTGGTTCCTTCCTGTTGTTATGTCGACACAGCTACCCGGCTGTGTACTCTCACTACTGCTTGTGACCATTATGGTTGACACCTTTTCCAATGCCCATAGTGGGACATCTTTTGTGGAAACATCGGATATTGCAGGACAACACATACCCACAGCAAGTGGAGTTGACAGAACTTCACTTTTTTGCCATAATATATGCTTATTCTGGTAGCATTTGGGTTCCTTATTCGGTTTCTTATGCCATGTATGTGTTTCATATACAAAATATATGTTTTATGCTACTATTACAGGTATATTGAGGGAATATTTTTGCCCGGAAATCTCAGGTCATTTGCCATTTTTCGATTTTTGGCGGGACACAACTGTCCAATGAGGGACTGTCCATAGCAAAGTGGGACAGCTGGTAACCCTGGTGACCATGCCCATGTCGCTACTGGGGTTGCCACCTTTTCCAATGGCCAAGGTGGGACATTTTCGGGACTCACATCAGATTTTACAGGCCAACACATACCCACGGTCACTACATAGCATAGAACGTCACTTGTTTGCCTAAATAAAAGCTTATTGTTGTAGCAGTTTGGTTGCTTATTCTGTTTCTTGTGACATTTAGGTATTTTAGTTACGGAAATAACCATTTCATGCAACCATTACATTAAATACGGGATATAATTATGTGCTACAATCTTGGCACATTTGCCGTTTTAAATATTTTTTATCGGGACACAACTGCCCATAGAGGGACTGCCCCTCGCAAAGTGGGACAGGTGGTAACCTTAGTCGCTACTCCTATGTCGGTGCGGCGCGCTGACATGCTGCGGGACACCTTCTCTGGGTATGTCCACTGACGGTGCATTGCGGGACGAACACGGTGTTACGCGTATCCTTTGTTCCTTGGACGGGTACACTTAGGGCTTCGTGGGTTGTGTTTGCTTCTCCGTTTTGTTGGGACGGGTACTATGTTGCATACTCTACGTGCGTTTCATTCTGCACGGGCCCTGGCTGCTGCCATTACTATTATGGGCGGACCGTGGCAGTCAGCACATTAGGTTGCTCATCGCCTGCCGGCTTAGCCACGCCTCCGGAGGCATCCTACTTGGGCTCGCTCACGTACACTACGCACGTGTCTGTGGTTGCGGCGCGCTCTCATTACTATGCATATGGCGCTACTATGCCGACTATTCACTGCACCGCCGGTGCAGGCCTTACACCGCCCTTGCGCCGAGCTTCATGAATCCCGGGGGAGATGTTTTCATTTTTAAATTTAACAATTCTTTTGTACAAACATATTTAGCCAAAAAGATGAATTCAGTGAAAGGTAAAGCAGTTTTACATTTCCAATTATTCATAACTACTTTTCTTGCTAATCATCTGTTTTTCTTGAATGCTTATTATTTTTCACATTTAATTGTAGAAACAAATTCTCAAACTACCCTCTTTCATTTTATTTTTTAAAACAGTTTTATTGATTTTGATTATAATGAAAACAATCACATAGACATATATAATTTACATTATAGATTTACAAATTGATAACATGTATTTATAGCATTTAAATATGAATATACGAACAAAGCAAACAAACTGAAGTATGTACATAGACATCCAGTATTTATACATTAACATACACTATAACCTTCCTTTTGTAACTTGTTCTTATGAATGACAAGGAAAGTCAATTACCTAATCATTTTTTCCCCAACATATTTTGTAAGTTGACCCATAAATGATGTTCATATGTCTTTCTAGATGTTCTAGAGGTTATGGTTCTTACCTGTAAATGACTAACTTTTTTTAATAAATTAGTAAACTCAGAGAATGTAGGAGGATGTTTTTAAATCAAATTTTTTGTTATGATCTTTCTAGCCACTGTCAGTATAGTCCATAGTAATGAGTATTTGGTTTTCCTAACACATTGTGGAACAGGTGTATTAAATATGATTAATGATTTATTCAATATGAAGTTGTCTGAAAAAAGTGCTTGTAAAAAGTCATTTACATTATTCCAAAAGATATTTAAGGTTGGACAGTCAAAAATATGTGCCCAGTTAATATCTGCATTAGAGTTACATCTATTACAGATGTTCTGTTTTTTATTAATTTTGTCCATTATTTGTGCTGTATAAAAGGATCTATTCATGAATCTCCATGTGTAAATCTTCCATTTCCGAGAAAATGTTTTCCCAGCTGACTGTAGCATGTTAACCTTATCTTGCTCACTTGGGGAATTATGAGTAATTAAACTATAATACTCCAGTAGTTATGTGTGCAAGAAAATGTGTCTTCTCTTAAAAGTCTATAAATAAAGGAGAGACTACCTGAATATGTATGCTGGTGTAATAATGTTGATTGAAGAAATTGTAATAATATGTTGGTGTCATGTTTGCTAGTTGGTGAGGCTAGTTTCAGCTTATTATCAATATATAGTATAAGTGTTTGTATATCTAACCATGAGGAATTATTAATGCATATTCCTGTATAATATGATTCATTGAACTAGTCTTCTATTCATAAGTTAGCTGGAACCAGTATTTGAGTTCATTGTTTTTCAGTTGAGAAATTTTGTTAATATCTGAGGTAACAAAAGTCTCTTGTGTATATGCTATAGAAAATAAAAAAGTAGTCTTTATATTTAACATGTTTATATATATAAAGTTTCTAAAGTTAATTATAATATTATGTATGTAACTGGCAGTATGATTAGAATTACTATGTGTGATAAAATATTCTTTTAAGATCCATATAAAAGGTGTGTTTATGAATTCTAGTTGATATGCTGTTGGTCTCATTATAAGTTCCATGGCTGATACTTCCCTTAAAGATTTCCATTTAGCTAAATAGGATATATCTAAGAGCTGAGAAATTGATCTGATTATAGCGGAAATCTAATAGAGATTTAGATCTGGGAAAGCTATTCCACCATTCTTCCTGCTGTTAGTATGTTGATTAATAGTAATTCTAGTTTTTTTTTTCTTTTGTGACCAAAAGAATCTTAGTATTAAAGTGTTTAGTTTATTTATAAACCTTTTTGAGGGTAGAATTTGAATGGATTGTATTATGTATAAGATTTTAGGTAGAATTATCATTTTTATAATGGTTAGTCTTTCTTTAGTAGTAAATATTATTGTATTCCATTTTGAAAATAATTCTTGGATATTTTGTAAACATTTGTTATAGTTTAATTAAATTACTGGTTTAATGTCTTTGGCAAGAATGATTCCAAGGTATGTGATTTGATCTGTGTTAGCAATGTGATATGTATTATTTCCTATCATCCTTTTTTTTTTTTTTTTTTTTTTAATTAGGATATATTGGTAGAATTTTTGTTTTATTGTCATTGAATGATAGACTGGACATCATTTGAAATGTTTTAATTGATTCATATAATGACATGAATGAGAAGTCATTTATTTTTGTGGTGATAAGAACATCATCCGCAAACTGCTGGATTGTGCCTATATTGTCTTTATCCATTTCCAAACCCTCTATTTCTTTATTGTTTCTTATTTCATTTTCCCAGGGTTCCATGATTAAATTAAGTAGTAGAGGAGAGAGAGGACATCCTTGTTTAGTGCTTTTTGTAGTAGATATTTTATTGGAAATATATGACCCTATTTTGATATATGCATAGGTTTCTTCATATAAATGTTTTAGAAGATTAATAAAATTATGTGAAAAATGTAAGCATTCCAAAATAGTAAATAGATAGATCCAGTTAATAGAATAAAAGGATGCATTAATATCAAGACTAATTAGTGATAAGTTCCTTTTCTTCCTTTGTAAGAAGTCTATAATAGCTAGGATTTGTTTTATATTGTCAAATGTACTTCTGTTAGTTATAAATCCTGTCTGGTCTTCGTCTATTAAGTGGGGTAAGAATTTCTTCAATCTTTCTAAGAATATATTCATAAACATCTTATAATCGATATTCAGTAAAGATATTGGTCTGTATGAGGAACAGAATTTTGGCTCTTTATTTGATTTTAAAATAGGGGATATAAATGTATATTTCCAGGATGGGGGTGTAATATTATCATTTTGGGCTGAATTATATACTTTGTGTAGTAAGGAAATAGCCATTTTGGGCATTATCTTATGTATTTCAGGAATAATTCCATTGTTACCTACAGCTTTGTTTAGTTTAAGCTTGCTTACTTGACTTTGTATATCGATAAAGTAATTTGTTTATCAATAACTTCTATTTGTTGTTTGTTTAGTTTATTATATATATTCTTGTTAATATAATCTCTTAATGTTATTTTGTGTTTGAATTTGTTGTGTGGATTGATTAATTTCATGAAAGTGACATCTAAGCTCTTATAATATATCTTGTATACTATGTACTTCTCTTTTCTTTTTTGCAGACTGTATTTCCTTAATATAATTATATTTATTTAATCTTTTGGTCTTATTCTTAAGGTTTGATAGATGTTTAGGGTTTGCTATATTTGTTTTATGATGCAGGATAGATCTGTATTCCTCATAGGTTCATAGGTTGGTACTAGGCTATTAGCCCTAGGGCCTATACAAGCCTAGCCATAACAATTTCCTGGCTATTTCTTCCCACACTATTTACTTCCCTGGACCCCTGTCTAGCAGGGCGACTGACGTGATCCCGGGGTGAATTTCGTTTCTCCCATCCAATCGTCAAGGTTCCTTTTGAAGAGGACCAAAGAGGCACTCTGCTTGATATGTATGGACAATCTATTCCAGAGTCTGGGGAGTCTCTGGGTCAGGAACCTATCCCTCCAGCATGTTTTGTTTATTGTGATGACAAGATTTAGATCCCTGTAGCATGTGGCTCTGAGGGATTGGGATTTTTTTAAGTGTAGCATGTCCAACAGCTCTGGGTTTGACATGGCCTTGTATGTTAAGCAAAGATCGCCTCTGAGTAGACGATATGCGACCGAGTACAGCTGGAGTTTTTTAAGGCGGTCAGTGTAGGGCATCTGCTTTAGGCCTGTGATTCTTTTAGTGAGGTATTTCTGTGGCCTTTCCAGTTGTTGCAGATGTCTTGAGAGGTACATACCAAATGGGGGATTGTATTCTATAATGGGTCTAATGAGGGATGAGTACAGTGGGACAATGACCTCCTTTTTTCTGGATGAAAAGCCCTTAGTGATGAGGTGTGCCACATAGAATGATTTCCTGTCTGTTGTGGCAATGTGGTTATCGAAGGTGAGACCACTGTCCACATGTGTCCCTAAGTCTCTTATCAAACTTTCGGTGTTTAGTGTACTGCCACCTATATGGTAATTCATAGATACATCTTTTTTCCCAAAGGGGATAACTATACATTTCTTGGCATTGAGCTTGAGCCCATGGCTCTGGCACCAAGCATCTGTTTCTGTAAGGCCCTTTTGTAGAGTATCCACATCATTTGGGGATTCAATAATGGCTCCCAGTTTGCAGTCATCTGCAAACTTTGTTATCGAGAGTCCTTTAGTGTTGGCCTGTACTTCAGAGAAGTAGATGCCAAACAAGAGCGGTCCCAGGACTAAACCCTGAGGTACTCCACTTGTCACTTGTCTGGAGCTGGATTTGGAGTTGGCTACTTTTACAGTGTGGGTTCTATCAGTAAGCCAGTTAGCAACCCATTGGGTGACGTAGGGATTAATGCCCAGCTTAGTAAGTTTATCTATGATTCCAGAGTGGGAGATGGTGTCAAAGGCCTTGGCAAGGTCTAGATAGGCTGTGTGGACCACCTTACCCCTTGTCCATGGCTCTGGAGACTGATTCGAAGAAATCAGTCAAGTTCAGGAGACAAGATCGGCCCTTCACAAACCCAAACTGGGTGGAGTCCAGTGTTTGAAGGTTGCCAATGTCTTTGTTTATAATTTCCATGATAATACGCTCCATGGCCTTGCAGATAAGGCTTGTCAGACTGATGGGATGGTAGTTTCCGGGATCCAAGGTGGATCCCCCCTTGTGGAGTGGGATAACTGTAGCTCTGTGCCACTCAGTGGGCATGAAATCTGAGGTGAGGCTATGATTAAACATGACATTTAGGTGAGGTGCCAGTTCATATTGTAGTTCATGTAGTACACAGCCCGGGATGTCATCTGGTCCCATGGATGCTGTATTCTTAGCTTTGGAGAGTGTGTTTTTTTCCTGTGTGGCCGTTATTACCGGAATTTGGCAATCTTCAGGTATTGAGATGGGCCATTTAGGGGGTGAGAGGGGGGTGAAGTTGGCACTGAATCGATCTGCCAGGATATTGGCAATATCCTTGGGATCAGTATATTTAATGCCATTCTGTTTTAGCTCAGAGCAGATCTGAGCATTGCCATTTAGATTCTTGACATAGTTATAGAATGTCTTGTAGTTGTCTTTGGAATCTTTGGCAATTTTATTTTTCTAACTAGCTCTGGAGGATTTTATGAGGGATCTCAGTTTCTTACTGAGGCTGGTAAGTAAGTTTTTTTTTGCATCCTGGGATTTTCCTCTTTTCTGCAACAGTTTCTTCCTTTTGTTGTAAAGTTTGTTTATGGCAGGGGACCACCAGATTGGCTTCTTTTTTTTGGATGAGAGCATCTTGGTTCTATTTGGGATGGCATGATTTATGCATGAGTGGATGCGCTCATACAGTGCCTTAGTGTGTGACTGTAGTGTCATTTAGTTTGTTTATCTCATCCCTTATATTCTTTGAAGACAGACTGTCTTTATTATTTGTGTATAGTGAGTCCAGTTTATCCTGCATATCTTTATCTCATATTTTCATCTTATTATGAAACCATTTGTTTATTTATCCATATAAATATGCATTTAGGGCATCCCAAATAAATATATCATGTGTGTCTGATGCTGAGTTTATATTAATGAAGATTTGTGTCTGATCTGTTATGAATAATTGAAAATCCTTAAGTTGTATGAGATATGGTGGAATCCCTTTAATTTGGACACGATGGGTGTTATTAATATTAAGTTCAAATATGATAGTATTATGGTCCGAGATTGGGAAGCATATAATTTTGCTATTGGTTAGGTTATTCATTATCTGTGTGGAAAGAAATATTCTATCATGTCTAGAATATGTTTTGTATCTATTAGAATAGAATGTGTATTGTAATGAGTTATGATCCACAAAATGATATATGTCTTTGAATAGGTATAAGTCTATGAAGTTTATAAGTTGTTTAGCTTGTGCTGTCATTTTTCTTTTTCCTGATGTAGTTGTATCTTTAGGGTCTAAGATACAGTTGTAGTCACCTGCCATAATATGTCCCTCAGATAGTGAAACTATTTGATTCAATATGTGTCTAATAGTATTAGTACCAATACCAGGTAACCAGTAGTTGTTTATTAATGTATATAGTTTCTTACCCATCTCAATTACAACCAAGCAAAGCAAACATGTATTGTCTTGGTATGTTTTGATTATTCTGGGTAATGGTAATGTTTTGTTCCACAATATTGCTACACCTCTTTTTTTTGTACACTCTGAGCTTACTATATTTGTATCTAGAAATTTAATAGTATATTTTAAATGGGTTTCTTGTAAGAATACTATATTAGGTTTATGAAAAGCTAGATATTTAAATAAATTACTTCTTTTATATGGATTGTTCAAACCATTTATGTTAAGTGACATACCTTTCAACATAGTCATATTATGTAATAGTACCTGAAAGATGTGTTAGTAACATATCAATATCATATGTATAATGTAAAAATTTCCACAAATAAATGAATTTGTTCCTAGTAAAAATATTAAATCTCATGTTTTTAGGAAAAAAAATGTATTCCTTGAGCTTTATTCTCTAGATTTTCTGTAAATAAGTCACTCTGGTTGTCAAAAAAACTTTTATTTTAAATTATAATATACACTAGATAAAAACACCCCAGCGCTCCCCGCCTGGAGTTATAACCTCCTAATCCCAATGACATCTGACACTGAGATCAACCCCTAAACTGTAACAGAGTACAAACTCCACTAATAACATACTTTATATACTTTTAAGTTAGAAACATTAAGATAACCAAATTCTTATGAAATCATTAATTGTCCTAATATAGTGTTATCTGGAAGGTTTATATGTTCATAGATATCATGTCTAATAAGAAACCTGTGCAACCTAATAGATTCAAAATATGATTTACATTCCAAAATAAGGCAAATGTCTTAACAGATTATTTAAAAGGACAAAGTAATTTAGCCCACTGCCTTACTAATAACATAGATAACAGAGGTTGTGTGTATAAACAACATTTTGATTAGGTTATCAGATATAATATGTTGTCCGGGACACAGTGTTATTGTTCAAACCATGGCTTGTTTAAATGTAATTCTATTTTGTATTAACATGTTTGTAACTCTCGTTATATCTCTTCCCATTATTTAACTTATATGCATGAAGACGAGAGGGAAGAGAGAAAGAAGAGAGAGAGAGAAAAAAAAAGTAAAACAAGGCTAACATGTAGTTAGGATCCCGTGTAAATAGTTATATTTAGAATGACTATATAGAAGACGTAAATGTAATTATAAACAGTATTTCATTTAAGTAAACATTGTATCATCCCCAAATGGGATGTAGTCACTATAAACACATGTATAAACAACCGCTTTCACTAGTGGCAGAATAAGATATCTATTTGCAAAGTTCTTTTTAGTATACCACTTTTGTTATTCAATTCTTTGCTATGCAAACAAACATTCTGAAATGATATGCATAACCTTACTTATGAAACTTAAATATTGCAGAAATTTGTGAAGATATTAACTTTGAGTATGGTAACCATAATCATAGTATGCAGTGATACTTCAAAGAAAGATGAGGGAGAGAAAAAAAAAACTTTTTTCATTTTCCCTCCCCGCTCCCCTACCCTCACTTTTTCTTTACTTTATATGTTCCAATGTATCTCTTCATTTTATCTTATATAGGATATTAAATATAACTGTATATATTATAGCTGTGTGAAATTAAAGTGTAATATACAGCTAAGTAGTATCCTATACTATGAAGCAGATACTGAGGTAATGCATTTTTATATGGTATGCTTACTTATATAAAATGAATACCTAAAAGTGTGTATATATATATATATATATATATATATATATATATATATATATATATATGTGTGTGTGTGTGTGTGTGTGTGTATATGTATATATATATATATATATATATATATATATATATATATATCTATATATATCTATCTGAAGTAGTTAACTTCATTTGTCCATCAACCTGTGGGTATCGGATCCATATCGGATCCAAGCCGGCAGCTTCAAACAGCTAAGATCTGAGCTCCAAGCTCCTCCCCCTTGCCCATAATCCCCTGCTATCCCTTCCTGACCCCAGATCTCGTTTGCTGTGGTTCAGTCAGCAGCTCTGAATGAGTTCCAGGCGTGGAAGTAGATCGTTTTTGTAAGAAAAATCCTTTTCTTTTTCTATTATAGCAGTAAAACTTTGTGTGTCTGTTGCTCCTTAGTTAGTTTCCATTTGTTAACTGTTTTTGTAGTTAATTTTAATTAAATTACCTCCCCCGTGTGTGTGAAGGCGTGTCTGTCTTTGGGCCTACTGTAATTTTGTCCCTAGTCATGTCTGAGGCCCCTAAAGCCTTCTTTTCTAAATGCACCGAGTGAGGCCATAAGCTGTCCCCAACGGATGGCCACACTCGGTGTGTTATCTGCCTTGGGGTTGACCACCTCTCCTCAGGCTGCACAATTTGTGCAGCCTTCAACCCCAGGGCTTTGAGGGACAGGAGGTCGAAGTTGATTCTGGTGGAACTGTTGCCCTCGGACTCGACTTAGTCCTCCTCTCCCTCCGTGACACCTGCTGCGGCCGCTGCAGTGCCACCTTCCATCCCTGCTCCCCTGGCTGTGACTCACCCTCCCACCTCAGACCAGGAGGAGAGGGAAGCTAAGAGGGAGAGGAGAAAAGAGAAGCAGCACAAGCGGCGGGCCGAGACTTCCTCCTCGGCCAAGCAAGCAGCTTCTCCCAGGCCTCCTCCTTCCCGGCTCCATTCACCCTATTTTTCCCTGGAGCCAGAGGAGGAGGAGACCAGGCCGCCTTCGAGGTCATTGAGGCGGCACTCCCGGCCTGCCTCAGTGGCCTCCTCTAGGTCAACCCTAAGCTTGTCCGATGCAGACATGGACCGGATGATGCGTACGTTCCTCCAGGCCCAGCTGCAGATGGGAGTGTTCCTGACCCCCCCCCTCTGGGGGGGGGACTCGACCCCCTTTTTCACCCCAATTGCTCCTTCTCCGACCCACTTCCGGGGTTCGGAGCCTTCAGAGCCGGGTAGCATGGGAGCCGGAGGAGTGTCGGCGCAGATAGTACCTCATACTTCGGCGCCGACGGCACCCTCGAGTTTGTCGAGTCCGTTTTCGGATCTGAACTCTCGGAGCTGAGAGTTGAGCTTCAGATCCGGAGGTGTCAGTGTGTCTTCAGCTCTGTATTGGTCGGAGCATACTGGCCCTTCGGATCTGATTGCTTCGGCGCCGGCTCCAATCCACACATCAGATCTGAGTGGACTGCTCTCGGATCCCAGTGAGAGCAGTTCTCCTTCAGCGTTCAATGTCGTGGAGAGGGTATTGTTGAGGGATTCGAGGCCCCAGGCTCCTGCTATGGTTCCACCCTGCACTCCCTCTCAGACAGGCCTACCTTCCATCACCCGGCCCCAGGGACAGCCTGCGCCTACATCCCAGATAGTTCCCTTGGAGGAAGAGTATGTGGTTGGTAAGGCCTCTTCCGACAGCCCCCCCCAAGGAGATTCCTCAAAAACTTAAGTGCAAGAGGAGGCACTTGGACTCACCTGAGTCCTTGACAGAAGACACAGACTTAGAGGAAGGGGAAGGTTTACCAAGGTGACCTCCCGAAGACATCTCCTTCGGAGACATCATGGAAATGCTTTGAATTAGAGGGGGGTGGTCAGCCCAAAAACCTTCCTCTGATGAGTCTGTGTTTCTGGAGGTGTTTGACGCAGGCCCATCTACCTCTTGGGTGTCCCCTCCCGCCAATCCCCTGGTAGACCTGATTACTACCAGGGCATGGAAGGAGCTGGACACTGTGGAGCCCATTCCAAAGAGACCAGATAAAATTCTCAGCCCCCTTTCTGATAGGACGTGTTGGAGCAATGGTGCTCCTGTAGATGCCATGTTGGTGGTGGCCATCACCAGAAAGGAACTAGCCCAGGAGAGTTCCTCGATCCATCCTCCAGACAAGGAGTCTCGGACGATGGACCACCTGGGGAAATGGATGTTCGCTTCAGCCACCTTCTCTGTAAGGTGCTGAATTATATGGCACACGTGATATGATTCCAGTGGGATCTCATCAAAGAATACGCCGGGTCACCCCAAGAGTCCATATCGGCCAAGGATAAGAAAGTATTCTCAACCCGAATGGCCACTCATAAATCCATTGCGAACACCTCTGTGCGGCTCCTCTCCCATGCTACGGAAGGAACCACTAGAGATAGCAGAGCGGGCATTGTCTTACGACGGCATGCTTGGCTCTGCCATTGCGATTTTGTGGAACCCTTCAAGGTGTCCTTTACTAATGCCCCATTTGACGGTTCTTCGCTATTTGGTAAGACCGTACGCTACACTCTGGTCCAGAGCAAGAAAGATGGGAAGACGTTGTTTGCCATCAGAGTCCGCTTCTCTGCTCCCCAGAGGTCCTTCTCTAGGAACCAAAAGGGACAGAAGAAGATGTGGTTCCGGAAGTCTCAACAGTCCCATTTCTCTCCGGACCCCTCGTCCGTCAGAGGCAGAGGAGGACAGGGTGGACGCCAGCCCAGAGGCAAAGGGAGACCGAAGAATTTCGGGTCAAGAGAACCCTTTTCTGATCAGCCCACACAGCAACCCTGAAGGGTTACCCAACTGCTCCACTCTGGAGGCAGTCGGGGGGCGTTTCTCGAGGCACCTAGCAGTTTGGGAGTCCATTACAACAGATTACTGGGTGCTTCAAATCATATCCAGAGGTTACAAGATCCCCTTTCTCAATCTCCCTCCCAAACCCCGGAGCCTCCCCGATGTTCCACCCAATCAAAGGGAGACAGCAGCCACAGAAATACTCTAGCTGCTAGAAAAAAGAGCAATCCAGCACGTCCCCCCAGACCAATCTGGATCAGGCTTTTACTCCAGGTTCTTCTTGGTTCCAAAAAAGACAGGGGACTTAAGACCAATCCTCAACCTGTCCTTTCTAAACCTGTCAGTGGCCAAAGAAAAGTTCTGTATGGTCACCATTCAATCCATTCTCCCACTCCTGCAGGAGAACGACTGGATGTGCTCTATAGACCTCAAGGATGCATACTACCACATTTTGATGGACAGGCGATCCAAAAGGTTTCTCCGCTTCCGGCTAGGAGCCAGCCACTACCAGTTCAGGGTCCTTCCCTTTGGTCTCACCACAGCCCCCAGGGTGTTCACCAAAGTCTTGGCAGTTGTAGCGGCCTACCTGAGACTCCAGGGAATACAGGTCTTTCCGTACCTGGACGACTGGCTCTTGACAGCCCCCACCAGGCATTTACTGTGTTCAGCCAGAGATTACTTCCTCCACTTGGCCTCCTGACTGGGAATCACAATCAATATCACAAAAATCTTCTCTTCAACCAACACAGATCTTGGACTTCATTGGGGCCAGATTAAACACAAACCTTTTGCAAGTCTTCTTAACTCTGGACCGGCTTCTAACACTAAAGCTTCACGTGCTGGCCCTTCTACACTCCCCGATTCCTCCAGCGGAATTGGTCCTGAGGGCTCTAGGTTCAATGACGGCAACAATCAACCTGCTATCCTTAGCGCGCTTGAACATGAGGGTACTACAATGAACCTTGCAGGTTCAATGGTCCATCCTGCAACATCCACTGAGTTCACCCATCCTCCTCAGCAGGGTTTGCAGGAAAGCCCTATTCTGGTGGCTCCAGTCCCCAGACCTCCAGAAAGGGCGCCCCTTCTCTATGTTCCCTCCTCTAACCACGGTGACCACGGATGTTTCTCGCATTGGGTGAGGGGGGCACTGTATGGGCAGAACCGTCCATGGCACGTGGACCCATTCAGAGACCTTGTTGCATATCAATGTCCTAGAGATGAGAGCAGTGCTTTTGGCGTTGCAAGCACTCCAAGCCCTTCTTCCCTTGGGGACAGTTGCAATTCAGACAGACAACATGTCAGTAGTCTGGTATATCAACAAGCAAGGGGGAACCATATCCTATCCACTTTGTCAAGAGGCCATGAGAGTTTGGGAATGGGCGATCTCCACCAACCGCTTTCTCATAGCGATGCACATTCCG
This sequence comes from Protopterus annectens, assembly GCF_019279795.1. Classification (NCBI taxonomy): domain Eukaryota; kingdom Metazoa; phylum Chordata; order Ceratodontiformes; family Protopteridae; genus Protopterus; species Protopterus annectens. The sequence goes on along the minus strand of NC_056732.1, from coordinate 289,333,236 downwards.
GGCCGGTCGAACATCTTGGCAGACAGGCTGAGTCGAACCATCCTTTCACCGTACGAGTGGTCTCAGAACCCGAGAGTAGCGAAGCAAATCTTCCTCAAGTGGGGTCAACCTTGCTGCGATCTCTTCATGTCTCCTTCGAACGCAAAGTGCAGCGACTACTTCGCTCTAATTTCCCCACTGGGGGAATCCCCCAGAGATGCTCTGGTGCATATTTGGCCATCCGGTCTACTTTATGCTTATCCACCTCTTCCCCTAATGCTAAAATTCTTGCAGAAAGCCCATCGGTTGGGGAGCAGAGTGATCTTCATAGTCCCATTCTGGTCTTGTCAAGCGTGGTTCCCATGTCTATGGTCTCATCTAGTGAATCCCCCATGGATTCTAGATCCCACTCCGGATCTGCTCTCTCACCCACTAGGATTAACAACCCCGAACCTGGACAACCTCAAGCTTACAGCTTGGTTGATCCAGTTGCAGTAATAGCTAGGAATCCCAGTATCTCATTCTCTGTTAAGGCTATTCTAGTAGCCACTCACAAGCCTTCTATGAGAAAGGTTTATAATAGCAAATGGAAACGCTTTTCAATTTGGGCAATTAGACCCTTTTACAGCTCCGTTACCAGCAGTGCTAGAATTTTTGTCAGTCTTATTCGACCAGGGTGCTAGCTCCTCTACGGTCAAAGTCCACTTAGCCGCAATCTCCCACTATCATGTGGGAAGTGGTCTCGGTCCCTTGGCCTCTTCCAAATTATGCAAGACCTTCTTAAATGGCACTTTCCTCTTGAGGCCTCCTGTTAACGATGCAGTTCCTCCATGGGATTTAACTCTTGTTCTCCAGTCTCTGACAGCTCCTCCCTTTGAGCCTGCAGCTTCAGTGCATCTAAAATACTTATCTTGGAAGACGGCTTTTCTTATTGCTATCACTTCTGCCAAAAGGGTTTCGGAGCTTCAAGCCCTTTGCGCCAAACCACCATACTCGGTTTTCCATAAAGATAGAGTTTCTCTCAGGACCAATCCCTCCTTTTTGCCCAAAGTTGCTTCGGAGCCCAATATCAATCAATCTATTAATTTACCAGTATTCTTTCCAAATTATCAGAACAAGGGTGAATACAAGTTACATTCTCTGGACGTACACAGGCAATTGAGGTTCTACTTGCACAGGACCGCTGACCACAGGAAATCTGAGCAACTCTTTGTATCCTTTGCTAAACCCTCTTTGGGAAAACCAGTATCAAAAGTTGCATTGTCCAGATGGATCTCCCAATGTATACTTCTTGCATATAAGAGTTCTGGCCGACCTGAACCCGAAGGAGTCCACGCCCACTCTACTCGATCGATTTCTATCTCTGCTGCCTTTTGGTCCAGAGTGTCATTGGATGACATTTGTTCAGCAGCCACTTGGGCATCATCTGATATGTTCATTAACCATTACAAGTTGGATATAATTTCCAGAGGGAGAGCATCCTTCGGCTCTGCAGTGCTCCGGAATATCCTTCCATGAGGACCTCCCAAGGATTGGGTAGCTGGGGACTCTGTCCCACAGGTTGATGGACAAATGAAGTTAACTACTTCAGATAAAGAAGTTATGTACTCACCATAATGTTCCATCTGAGTAGGTAAACTTCATTTGTCAGCAACCGACCCCCCCCCCTCCATCCCCCTAACCTATAGTGCGTACTAAAAGGATTCCTTGCCCTTCTTTTCCGGATAACTCTAGCTTAGGATGTGCAGGTGATCCTTTGTGTTGTAATGCTCTGTGTTACTAAGCAAACTCGATCTGAGGTCAGGAAGGGATAGCAGGGGATTATGGGCAAGAGGGAGGAGCTTGGATCTTAGCTGTTTGAAGCTGCCGGCTCGGATCCGATATGGATCTGATACCCACAGGTTGCTGACAGATGAAGTTTACCTACTCAGATGGAACGTTATGGTAATTTCTTTGCATGTGTACAGATATATATATATATATATATATATATATATATATATATACACACAACATATGAAAAACAATGTAGATCTTACCTTGTATTTATAACATATCAAAATAGACGTGTTAATAAAAGCATAGTCCACAATAATAGTTTGTTTTATAAATAGTCTGTATTTCTCATTTATTCTTTAGTCTCTTTTGTTTTTCTGTAGATTTCCATGTAGTTTTAGGAGCCATTCTTTTAAGAGAGGGGTTAGCCCACTCCATCTCTTCTATTTTTTTCAGTAATTTGTGTTTTTTAACATAGGTCAAAGCAGAGTCAAGATCCTCAAATACTGAAGGGCCATCAGGGAGAAAAATCTTCAACCTTGCTGGAAACAAGAGGTGAGTCTTAATCTGCACCTTTTTCAGTTCTTTCATTAAAAGTAGAAAAACCTTTCTCTTGGCAATTGTTGAATAGTGATTATCGAAGCAAATGATAGAGTCATTGTATTTTAAAGGTGATTTTGACCAGGATGTTTTTAGAATTAAGTCTTTATCTGAAGACAATAGGAATTTTACTATGACAGATCTAGGTTGTTTCCTATTGGTACTGTTTCCTGATCTGAGAGACCGATGTGCTCTGTCTATACCAAAAGATAAAGCCTCTGGTAAATCTAGAAATTTTGGTAGCCATGAGTTAAGGAAACTTGACATATTGTTTCCTTCTGTATTTCCCTGAAGACCAAAAATCCTTATATTATTCCGGCGTGATCTATTCTCTAGATCATCCAGTTTATGTTGTAATGAAGTATTTTGTTTAAGCAAAAATTCTATGTTGTTTTCATTTTCTAGCAATCTTCCTTCAAAGTCTGTTAATGATTCCTCAATACTAGTAATTTGAATTTTTTGCTGTTTTAGATCCTCATGAAGCATATCCATCTGCTTGGTAGCTTTTTTTTAAAGTTGCCTGTTTTACAGTCAGTTATATCAATCTTAGTTGTGAGGTCTTGAATAGTTGTTATTAAAGTCTGTAGTTCCTTTTTTATACTGGAGTCCTGGTTGTTTGCCTTAGTAAAACTCATATTGAAAATCTCCCAAAAGTGAAGTATTTGTTCAGTTGAAGATTTTGACTGGAAATTATAACCAGTTTCGATTTATAAGTACATATTCCTGAAGAGAATGTTGAATACTATCAAATTCTGCAAAAATAAATCCACTTTTTCTTGATATGAAACACATTTCCAGTGAAGATATATTTTCCTTAGTGGAGCTTGTGAAATCTGCTGCTACACCATGACCATGCTAGCCACACACCAAAATGTTTAGTCTTGATAAATGTGCAAAAGCAACCTTTAAAGCAGGAAAGCTGCAGCACCAAGAAAACATCAGTTTGTAACAAGAATGTGATTTAAAAGAACTTGAGCAAGAGGGCATGTATACATATTTGGGAACTGATGAAGGATCAACAATAAAACATGAACAAATGTGAATAAAACTCAATAAGGAATATTTTAAAAGACTTAAATGAATCCTGAAAATAGCATTGTCATCTTGAAACAAAGTTCAAGCTATAAACCAATTTGCTCTTCCTGTCCTAACTTATAATTTTGGAGTGATTGACTGGCCCCAAATGGTGTTGGAGAGATTAGATAGGAAAACAAGAAGGATGCTTCATGCTCATCATATGTTTTATAAACATCTGTGCATACCAAGATTATATATTCCCTGTTCCAAATGGAGGTATGGGACTCCATGAAATTGATTACATGTATAGATCTACAATCGTAGGACTGCATACAGATCTGCTGACCTCACAAGACCCAAACATAGCCAAAATTTTGAAACATGAGGAGAATAAATCTAAGATGACTTCCCTTCCTAGCCTAGCAGAAACATATAGGTGTCAAGTGGGAATGGAAATCAAACCAGAAGTAGATAAAAATCAGACAGCAACAGATGTGCCAAAAAACAAAAGAAATAATATAAGGTGAAGGATCAGATAAGAAGGCAAGAAATGTGAAAAATGTATAAATATAGTTGCAAGTAGAGAAAACTCCTGGAACAACCTCATGTTGATCAGGAATGGTTAATCAGAGGTGAATTCAAACCAAAAGAAGAAAGGTTAATATTGGCGTCCAAAGATAGTGGACTACATACACATTTGTTTACAAAGTCCACTGAACATGTGAGAGAAACAGACAAATGTAGGGTTTGTAAAACAGAACTGGAAACAGTTGCATACCTTGTTGCTGGCTGTGACATACTAATGGCAGAAGGACTGTATACTGAAAGGTATAATAACGTGGTAAGACTGTTGCACTGGGGATTGTGCAAACATTATAATGTACAAGTAGCTGAAAAACACTGGAAGCATGAGTCACAAAGCATCATATAAAATTATGAAGTCTACATCATATTGGATTGCCAATTACCAACAGTTTAAAAGATAGATACAAGAAAATCAAATATAGTGGTCCATGAAAAGAAGACAAAAGTAGCATTCATCATTGAAATCATTACACCCAGTGACTACAGTGTCTTGTGTACAGAGACACAAAGTCATAAAATATCCGGATTTGCAGGCAGAAATGAGAGAGATGTGGAAGAAAGATACCCAGACAGTTCTAATAGTAGCAGAAGCAACAGGTCTTATAAAAATAATCTACAGTCTTATTTATATATGTTATCAATACATACAATTCCATGCAAACTGCAGAAGGAGTCATTACTGGGCACATTGTGGGTGCTGTGAAGAGCATTTCTGGCTGACATCAAAGATTGAAACAATACTAATTTCATGAACTTTAATCATACTTTGACTTATGAATGGGGTCCATTTCAGTCATGGTATTAAACACCCAAAAGATTTGGAGAAATTAAAAAAGAGGTACATATGAAGAAGTATGAGGGGACAAGGTCCTACCAACTTGCAGTCTGGTGCTTTTGTCTTGGCACCAAGCTATAAAAACAAATATTCCCTATAAGCAGTTTACATCACTTCCAAGACAATGGCATAGCAGATGCACTAAGCAGGTCCTTGGAAGACCATCATGAATAGATGTTTGAAGAGGAACGTTTTTGAGGACTTAGTCCATAAATTGGGGTATTCCTCAGATAGATCTGTTTGCCTCTACTCACAACAAACAGCTGAGACTGTATTGCTCCAGGATCCCTTGTCCCCAGGCCTGAAGGACGGATATTATGTCATTTTCATGGGAGGAGAAGTTCCTTTGTGCCTTCCTTCTCTTCTACTTCTAATCCAGAACATTCTGTTAGAGATTCAACAGGACAGTACAAAATTCTTGCTGGTGACTCCATTTTGGCCCAAGCAGCACTGGTTCCCCCTTTTTCATCATCTCTCAAGGGGTCATCATCACACGTTACCTACAGTGTGGACTTGCTCACAGAGAAAAGGATTTTTCTACTTCATACCAGTTTGCTAGCCCTCAGCCTGACATTGTGGATGATATAATTCTAATATATTTTCAGAATCAAAATCAGAAATACTTTATTGATCCCACAGGAAATTGCTTAAATATGGACACCAATTTTCTATGAATGTGCTACAGGTTCTCCAGCAAGCAAGCAAGAAATCCAACAACTAGAACAGCTTATATCTCCAAAGGAAAATGATTTTCTATCTGGTGTCACATTAATAAGAGAATAATATACAATTTGGAATTCCCTTTATACTTTCTTACTTGTGTGAACTCTTAAAAGATGGCCTAACCTATTCATCTTTCAATGAGCACTAATCTGCCATTTCTGCATGTATGACCCTTGACCATCATCTGCTTTCTAGAATTGAGTTAACACAATTTCTCAATGACTTCCTTCATTTGAATCTACCCAGGATGACTACCCCCTCTCTGGGATCTTAATTTTGTCTTCAAAAAGTGTACCCACGGCCACCTTTTGAACTGGTGACTTCAGCTTCTGTAAAGTTTTATACTTGAAAAAATGTTCTCCTAGTAGCTCAAGCCTTGATTATATTACCTCCCTTCTTTATCTTCCATAAGGATTTGGAGTCTCTTAGGGTTAAACCTTTCTTTATGCCTAAAGTGGTTAGTGAATTATCTCTGGACCAGACTATTAAACTCCCTAGTTTCCAAACCCTCAATATAAGGGGGAAAGACTTATGCACTCCTTGGATGTGCAAAGGCAATTTAGATTATTTTTAGTTAAGACTAAAGACAAGCTAGCTGTTTGCTTCCTTCCAGGAAACCAAGTTGCACAATCTTGCCTCCAAGCAAACAGTTAACTAACTAGACTTCTAAATTAATTTCTTTCTGTTATTCCCATCATGCTAAATCTTAGTCTCTCCTGTAAAGGCCCACTTTACTAGTACATTTTTCCACTGGAGCATTTTTTCAAAGGATTTGATTCAAGCACTATTATAGAGGCAACCACTTGGCTATATGTGTATACTTTCACAAAACATTGCAGGGTATATTCTCTCTCTAAATCTAGGATTGTTTTTGGTAGATTTGTGCTATCTAGACTGTTTGACAACTCCCCTGTCCCTTGTCCGTCCACCCCTTCCCATTCATAAGCTTTGAGAATCACCTGATTGTATTGGAATACTGCAATAGTGATCTACGGAAGGGCACAGTACAGTTGTGTATGAACTTACCATAGCAGTAGATGTCCTACTCATCACTGTAACATTATTACACTCCACCCCCCCTTCTCTAATATTTTCTTGTGTTCTCTCGTGGATCAAGGGGGAATTATATTCATGCTTCCCTCCTCTTATCTGACCTTTCTCCTTTTGCTAGTTCCTTTCATCACATGTCTGCAGGTCTCCTGGCTTAGTCTGAGGATCTTACACTCCTATGTCCACTTGTGTTGCCTTTTGCTCAGGCCATTTTTTCAGACATGACCATACGGAAGGGTTTTTGACTTAGTAGCCCAGCTGGGCATCAGGTTAACTCTGGTATATAACCCAGTGGTATTGGAATACTGCAACAGTATTCACTACGACATCTACACACATAAATACAAATATTTCAGGGACATTCAATAATGCCCTTATAACCTGTCAATATACCAAAATAAGTTATTCCCATAATAAGAGTCCAGGTTGTTCTTAAAAATATCTAAACTAGTGCTTGTTTTGAAGTAATGTGGTAGTCTGTTACATCCATCAACTACTCTCTCTCAAAGAACCAGTTAGTACCCTCTCATTCTTATAGAATCTTCTACATATGTTGGCTGATGACTCTGTACTACATTTTGATAATCCCAGAGATTTCCAGAGGTAGTTGTTTTTAAATGTCCTATTTACTGGAGTAAGGTCTCCTATTAAATATTTGTATAAGACACTGTACAAGTACAGATATTTTAATATTTTATAATATTTCACCATCCATGGATGCCCTTGGTATATTTTACTGAGCTCTTTCCAGTTTACTCATGCTTCTTTTGTTATAAGATTTCCATAGTATTATTCCATACTCATGTTTGGGTCTAATGTAACTAACAAACAATGATTTTACCATTTCTTATTTCCTAGACTTTATATATCTTTTCATACAACTTATAGTTATATAACTATCATTACCCAACTGGTTGATATGATTAGAAAAATTCAGAGCAGGATCTACCCATATACTCAGGCGCTTAAATTAATCTACAGTTTCAATCACTGTGTGCTGTATTAAATATCCACCTTTCAATTTATGTCTCCCGAATCTCATATGCTTGGTTTTTGATGTATTTATCAGTATAGTATTTTACTGTGTCCAAATGGTCAGTTTATTCAAGTCCTTTTGCAGACTTGCCCAATCTAACACATGTAATCAGTTTACCCATTTTCATGTCAACTGTTGTGGAAAGATCTTACACAACTGCCTTTACACTGCATTTATTTTTTCGGTTGCCTCAAATTGCCCCTGACAATTGGCCAGAATTTTGTTTTAACCTGAGGGCACTAGCACTAGGGCCTGAACTCTGAAGTTAAATTCGTTAAGTCAGGCATTCTTATTATAAATTCACTGCTGCATTTCCCTCGCCCTCAGCATCTGCTGCTTTACTTGGGGGCATAATCAGCTTTAATCCAGTCTGAGAATTAACAGTGTTCTGGCACAATTTTAAACATTGTCTTCTCTTCACACCATGTTTCATTAGAAATGTCAAGTATTTGTCTTGGATGCCAGCTCTACAGAAGTTTAAATGGATTATACCCAGTTGAAGCTTGTGACACCTCTTGGACTGCAAGCAGTAAGTCGGAGGACAACTGGTCCCAGTTTTTGACATCTGTTTCATTAACTTTCCCTTGCATGGACTTCCATGTTTAATTGAACCTCCCTACTAACCTATCAATCTGCTGATAGCAGAGTGATGCTTTTAACTGTCTGACGTTAATTCACTTACATAAGGGTAAAGCCTTGGTCAGTAAGTGACTGTTTTGGGATGTCTAATCTGGAGGATAGCAATAGCAGTTCTCTGCAAACATTGCCTTGGCATTACCTTTGTACAATGGGACTGATTTTGGAAACATTGTCGCTGTAGTTCACTATTAATGATATGCAATGGTAACCATTGCTAGATTTTGATAGTGGTTCTACAGTGTCCATAACAGTACATTAAAATGGTAACTACAATAGGCAACAATCAATGGAATTTTGAAGCCAGGATTTGATGCAGTTTGTTATTCTGAACAAGAAGCACAAAAGGTTTTGACTTTTTTCATTGTCCCTGGCTAATAAAATCTGACTAGTACTCTTCCCTTGGTGTGTCCATTCCTAGGTGACCTCTTAATATGTAACTATGGGCTAGCCTCATTACTAGTGCTCTATAAGTTTTTGGCACTACCCTTGATGTGTCCATTCCTAGGTGACCTCCTAATATGTAACTACGGGCTAGCATAATTTCTAGTGTTCTATAAGGAACACCATCTCAATAACCATGTCTGTTCCTGTAATCATGATTAAACCACCTTAAATATATTTCTGGCTGCAACACCCAAGAAATACTTTACAACCTTTAACATATCAACCGATTATTCTCCATCTTGTTTTCTTTTCTAGTTTTTCTTCAATTAATGTATAATTAACATACACATTTCTTATTTTACTTCTGTGACTGTATAAACTCTATTACTTAAAGATTAGCACACTGGATTGAAAGGTTTTTTTTTGTGTATCTATGCTTCTGTTGTAATATTTAGAACCTTATCTTGACTATCCCACTTAAGCTGATGGTATATAACATTTTCTGTAAGTGCTTGGAGCTTTTCTCCCTAGGCCTCCACTGAAAATGGGTCTTCTGGCCCAGTGGACTTTCCTGGTCAACAAATGTCAATAAATACAACAAATAAATACATTTTGGCACTACCCTTGGTGTGTCCATTCCTAGGTGACCTCCTGATATTTAACCATGTGCTAGCATCATTATTAGTGTTATTTAAGGTTTTGCCACTAGCAACTATGAGAGAAAGATTTCTTCATCCTTATTTACTCTATACAACAGGTCACCTTTCAGCTTAAAATAGGGATACGAAGTAAAAGGAGCATCTTTTTCACTATATGCCTTTTCCACTTTGGTTATATTCTTTCCATTTTAAAGTATCATCTTCTTATTGTACTCTTAAAATGTATGTGGCTTACATGTAAATCTACTAACTGAAGGTTGTTTTTTCCATTGCTTGTTTTGAGTTGTAAACGGCTTCTTCCACAAAAAACACTGGCACTGTAGCTTCCTTTGTGTCTTCCTCTGAAAACAATAACTGTAAACAATAAAATCACCTTCTACTTTACTGTCTTTGCTATCAGTACCAAGTGATCTTTTTTTCTTTTAAATCGATGTACCTCTATTGTAGAGTGAGTGTATACCACCTTCTCACTTTCTATTCCTTCTATGTGTTGCCATCCCAATAGAGAGGATATCTGAAAACAAAATGTATCATCAATTTTTTTACTTATTTCTTTGTTTACGGATACCTGCTGCAGAGACTCTGACTTTATTTGAACTTTCTGAAATTGGCTCAGATCTATGTATTTTCCTACTTGGCTTACTTTTACTACATGTTTTTTTTCTGAAGGTCCTCATTGGATGCCTCACATTATTTATTTCTGTCTCAGTGTCTGTTTTAATGCTTCTTGAAACCCCTTATTGACTTGTGCGTTATACTGATTCTTATTTCAAGGCTCTGCATTTCACAACTTTATATTCAGTTCCTATAATGATGTCTCTTACAGTTTTGTATTTGTTTTGCTCTGTCACTGGAGTGTGTTTCTGGAAACAGACACTATCTCTTTTACCATAAGACTGTTACGTAATTAGATCTCAGTTGTAACTTCTATACCGTTATCCTTCTAGTTTTGGCTGTCTGTGTGAGTGTCACTGCCCTGTTCTTCCCATGCTGCAATCTTATACAGAATTGATGCGCCAAGCTGCTGTTCTAACTCTTTCTTGATAAATATATCAGCCTGTCCCACTCAGTGTATGGATTCTGCCTTCTCCCCCATTTTCCATGGTTTAAAATAATGAAAGACCTTACCTAATATTATACCATGAGTCAGATCAAGGTTTACAACCACAGGATAGACCAGTTTTCCTAGATCTGTTGGGAGTGTCTATACTTTTGACAGCATATTATTTTCTACCTCCATGAAATTATATAATCTGCACTTTTTGGCTGTTACTAGTCTTCCATTTACACAGCACTGTATCTCTGAGAAGAGCAAGGTTTAAATATTTTTTTTCAAAATATTTAGTACACTTCATTAGTTTACCTGTAGCACAATGACATATTGCTGACTTAATTATCCTAGCTGTAGTTTTATTGCACTGGATAAGCACAACTTCATTTGAAGCATTAATTTCAGTTTTACATTTATATTAGTGGCATTATCTTCAGTATTGGTAGAACAGAACTTGGCAACATGACCCCAGTCCCATTTGCAAAGCAATTTAACATATTTCTTGATATTTTTTGTTTCGCAGATATCACATTTCTCATTTGTCTTTTAGAAGTAAAAGCAGACAATTCAGTTTTAAACATTGTCAGTAGTAAACATACTGAAGTTACTAATATATCAGAGTTCTTGGAATCACTTTGCCAGTACTCATTTTCTTATGCTATCAGACAACGTTGCATTAATAAAAGGTATCTGGTGCCAACATTTCTAGCATTTTCAATGTACTGTTACTCACAAGGTTTGGCCAAAACTTGAAACTATGCTTTAAGTAATGCATCTGTGCTCCTCCTGGTTAGTTGACAATAAAAATCCTGCTATAAAATATTATTTCTTGTAATTCAGAGGGGATTCTAACCCTAGCTAAGCAATAAGCCTCCTTTTTTCACTTTATCATAGTCCATGTCATCATCTTCCGTAATGTCCTTATGCAATTTTCAGTACCAATCATGTCAGTTGAGATGATGGGATTTTTGCCCAATCTGCTTGATCCCATTTCTGTGTGTCAACATAGCCCCCATATGACACCAGTTAGGATTGTATGTCATCCTCCTTGGTTAGCTTCTTGATAGCCGGCACAGATTTTGGCTGACAGCTAATCTGGCCAGCAGTTTTGCTGTAGTTGCACCAAATTCTGATCAGTTTTTACTTTTGGTTCTACAAGCATTTTCAGTACCTCCTCCCTGGTTTGGGTTACCAGGATCAGCAGTGGGGGAAAATATATTGGTGTAAAGATACCAGCCCAGCAGGAACACCTCAGTGAACCAAGAACCACAGCTTAATGGGGAAGAGAAAGCACATTATGTTTTGCATTTAGCAACAGTAGCTTTGAGAAAAAGAATAAATGGCAATTTATTGTTCATAGGTTCATAGTTTCATAGGTAGGTACTAGGTTATTGGCCCTAGGGCTTATATATAAGCCTACCCAAATGGTACCCTGACTTTTGCCACCCAAGAAAATTATTTTCCTGTGCACCTGTCAAGCAGAACCACAGAAGTGATCTCCGGGGTGAATTTCCTATCTCCCATCCAGTCATCAAGATTTTTCTTGAAGAGTGCTAATGAGAAGCTTTGTTTGGTATAGATAAGTAGTTTGTTCCAGAGTATGGAAAGTCTATGGGACAGGAATCTATCCCTCCAACATGTTCTGTTTATTGTGGTGACAAGGTTTAGGTCCCTAGAGTGTGTAGCTCAGAGGGAGTGGGATTTCTTATGGGGAACATGTCCAACAGCTCTGGGTTTGACATAGCTTTGTATGTTAGGCAGAGATCGCCACTGAGTAGGCGATATGTGACAAAGTAAAGCTGGAGTTTTTTGAGACGGTCTGTGTAGGGCATCTGTTTGAGGCTGATAATCCTCTTTGTGAGGTATTTCTGTGGCCTTTCCAGTTGTTGTAGGTGTCTTGTGAGGTACATACCAAAAGGGGCATTGTACTCTATAATGGGTCTAATGAGTGATGAGTAGAGGGGAGCAATGACCTCTTTTTTCCTCGATGAGAATCCTTTTGTGATGAGGTGTGCCACGTAGAAGGATTTCCTGACTACTGTGGCAATGTGATTATCAAAGGAGAGACTACTGTGTATCTGTGTCCCAAGGTCTCTTATCACACATTTGGTGTTAAGTAGACTACCACCTATGTGGTAGTTCATGGGTACAGAGTTTTTACAAAAAAGGGATGACAATGCACTTTTTGGCAATGAGCTTGAGGCCATGGCTTTGACACCAGGCATCTGTCTCAGTGAGGCCCTTTTGTAGTAAGTCCACATCGTTAGGAGTTTTGATTATGGCTCTTAGTTTGCAGTCATCTGCGAACTTTGTTAGCCAAAGAGCTTCTGTGTTAGCCTGTACTTCAGAGAAGTAGATACCAAACAGGAGAGGACCTAAGACTGAACCCTGTGGTACTCCACTTGTCACTGGTCTGAAGTTGGATTTAGAGTCTGCTACTTTCACAGTGTGGCTTCTGTCAGTGAGCCAGTTGGCAACCCATCTTGTGACATAGGGTTTTATACCTAGTTTTGTGAATATGTCTATAATTCCAGAGTGGGGGATGGTGTCGAAAGCCTTGGCAAGATCTAGATTGGCTGTGTGAACCACCTTACCCTCATCTATAGCTTTAGTCACTGCTTCAGATAAGTCTATCAGGTTTAGGAGACATGATCTGCCTTTTACAAACCTGAACTGGGTAGGGTCCAGAGTTTGGAGATTATGTCATTGTTTATAAGCTCCATGATGATATGCTCCAAAGTCTTGCAGACCAGACTCTTCAGGCTAATGGGGCGGTAGTTCCTGGGGTTCGTGGTGGCTCCCCCTTTGTGGATTGAGATACCCATTGCTGTGTGCCATTCAGTGGGCACAAAGCCTGAGGTGAGGCTATGATTGAACATGGTACTTAGGTGGGGTGCCAGTTCGTTCTGTAGTTCATGTAGAACGCAGCCTGAAATGTTGTCAGGTTCCATGGATGCTGTGTTCTTGGCTTTGGAGAGTGTGTTTTTTTACCTGTGCAACCGTGATTACAGGTACTTTGCATTCTTCCGGTATAGAGATGGGCCCTTTAGGGGATGAGAGAGGGGTAAAGTTTGCACTGAACCTATCTGTCAGGATGTTGGCAATATCAGTTGGTTGTGTATATTTAGTGCCATTGTGCTGTAGCTCAGAGCAGATCTGAGTGTTGCCATTGAGATTCTTGACATAGCTATAGAATGCTTTGTGGTTGTCTTTAGAATCAGTGGTGATTTTGTTTTCGTAACTAGCTTTGGAGGATTTTATGAGGGATCTCAGTGTCTTACTGAGGCTGATCACGGAGTTCCTCCAGTCATGGGATTTTACTCTTTTTGCAACCGTTTCTTTCTTCTGTTGTAGAATTTGTTTATAGCAGGGGACCACCAGATTGGCTTCCTTTTTTTGGAGGCTAGCATCTTGGTTCTGTTAGGGATCGCATGATCCATGCACTCGTGTAAGTGCTTATAAAGCACAATTGTATAGGCTTCAGCAGTCTTATCTCTATTGTTTTTCAGCATGGGTGTCGTGAAGTTTGCCACTTCTGTCTTAAGAAGCGTAAAGTTGGCTTTGGAGAATTTTTTTACGGTGGTTTCCCTAATGTGGGGTGGGATGTGGATGTCCAGTGTGATTTGCTTGTGGCCAGATCTGACCAACAAGGAGCTGACCTCTGGTGTGGCACACCAGTTGCCCATGTTGGTAATGACCAGGTCTAGGATATTGCTGCCCCTAGTGGGGGAGTGGATAAGTTGATGCAAGGAATTGGAATTTATGAATTCCAGAAAATGTTGAGCACAAGAGTTGGTACATGAAGAGTTTTCCCAGTTAATGGTGGGGTAGTTGAAATTGCCTATTATTAGGGTGTTAGGTTGTACCCTAATATTTGCCAGTGTATCAAGAAATGAGGAGTGGGAATCCTGGGGCATGGTGGGGGATCTGTAGGAAGCTACAGTTTGCATTCTGGTCTTCCCAGAGTTAGTTGCACTTGGATAATCTCAGATGCATTATGCTGACCAACTAGCCTGGAGGTGTGGATATTCTTAATGAATATGGACACACCTCCACATTTAGTGTTTCGGTCTAGGTTAGGTGGCCGAAAGGTGTGGTATGAATTATAGCCTGGTAATGCAGGGGTGCTCTCTGGAGCCTTGAACCAGGTCTCTGTCACTGCACAGATGTCGATGTCTCCATTTTAAAGAGTGCTTCGATTGAGTGCATTTTGAGGTTTAGACTTCTACCATTAAGTAGCATTACCCTCAGATTTTGCTTGCTTGTACCTGTTACGGTGGTGAATTTGTCATTTGAATCTTGCCTTAAAAAGGCACTATAGGGGTGGCAAGAGCCTTAGCCAGTATCCAGAATCCCAAGGGAAACAGGTGCAGGCCATCTCTGGCAAAATATCCTGGTTTGTCGATCATGTCATCCCAGGCAGACAGATACTGGATCCCATTAGAATGACACCAGAAGCTTAGCCAATTGTTGAAGTTAGTCATTTTGTCCTTGTACTGTGGTATCATTCTGGGTGATGGCAGGGTGCTACTCAGGGATAGGGTCATACTTGCCTGGGCTACAACATCAGAAAGCTCCTCCATGTCTGTTTTCATGTAGACCAGGGAGGTACGTCTCGGGTCATTCACACCAACATGGAGAATGACAGAGTCATATTTGTACTTTCTGTGGACTGACCTGAGTGCATGCATTATGTGGCAGATCCTGGCACCTGTCAAGCAGCTGACAGTAACTTTCTCCTAGTTTAGCATGGTTAGTCAAACATCAGTGTGCCTGACTATAGAGTCACCTATGACTAGAGTGTTGGGTACGTTGTTATGCCTTATGGGCTGTGGTTGAGTGGCACACTTAGTTTGTGTAATATGTGTCATTTGGGTTGTGTTGGGGGAGTGGAGGTTGCTTGTGTTTCTGCTTTGGCTGTCCTTGTTGCTTGGGTAGATTTTCTTTAGAGCTTCTGTGAATGTAGGTGTGTGTTTTGTGGTTCTATGTGTGTGTTTTGGTGGTGTAGGATTTGAGGGGCTATGTGATGAGTGTGATATGATGAGTGTGGTGTGTTGCAAGTGTTTACCTTCTCCTCTTGACTGTCTAGTCCAGTCTTGGGTGAAGAGAGCTTTGCTTCCAGTTTGGTTTTATAAGTGCATCTCTCACAGGTTGTAGTTTTGGGTGGTGGGAGGAGACGGTTGTCTGTGTATATGAGGCAATTGCTGCATTGCCCCAAGATGCCCAGATTCATCAGGTAGACAGGAGAAAACACCGGAAGCTGACCTTTAGATATGCCTGGATAGGTGCTTATTTATTAAGTACTAAAAACTGTTTCCCTCTAGACAAGTGAGGAAAGTTGAGTGCTGTAGTAATTTGTAACTTATTTAATGCTTCTAATGAGAGGGGCTGTCAACTGTAAAGCCACCAAGTATAAAAACAGGATACCAAAAGGGAGGGAGAGTGGGAA
The DNA here is from genome assembly GCF_019279795.1 of Protopterus annectens. Lineage (NCBI taxonomy): Eukaryota > Metazoa > Chordata > Ceratodontiformes > Protopteridae > Protopterus > Protopterus annectens. The sequence goes on along the minus strand of NC_056732.1, from coordinate 289,317,453 downwards.
ACAAATCAGAACAAACAAACCCAACCAGATACTTAACAATTTTAGAAAATTCTACTTAATACTTCACTCACAGTGAGTAAAACAAAAGTGCTACAAAAACTCAGAAATAATCAAAAAATAGGATACTTAATGTTATATATCACAGATTAGTTATCTCAGAGCCCTTCCTACGATAAGCTCAGTGTGAAATGGCAGAAACAGTCACAAGTTAACATCTTAAGCAACAAAGTTGAAACCTGAAACAACTTTAAAAAAAAGCTCGAAAGAACCAATGAGGTGCTTACTCCAAGGTGTAACCCCAGTCAGCCAATGACCACAAACAATTCGCTCTCACTGAAATGCTATGATGTGCTAAGACACACAGCCTCTATTCACAAACAAACAGGCCCAAAACACAAGCCTGAATATGGACAAATGCTACACTACCAACACTACTTGGGTAGAAAAAAACTGCATAAATGTTTAAACAGATAAAGGATCAAGGAGACTCTAGAGAATGCTTTTAAATGCAAACAAGGTATATGATACACTTCTAGCAGGAAATCAGAACAAACAAACTCAACCAGATGCTTAACAGTTGTAGAAAATTCTACTTAATACCTCACACCCAGTGAGTAAAATAAAAGTGCTATACATTACTCAGAAATAAGCAAAAAACAGGATACTTAATGTTGTATATCACAGTTTAGTTAGTTCAGAGCCCTTCCTCTGACTTCCTCCGATTAGCTCAGTGTGAAATGGCAGAAACAGTCACAAGTTAACTTTTTAAGTAACAAAGTTGAAACCTGAAACAACTTTAAAAAAAAAGCTTGAAAGAACTAATGAGGTGCTTACTCCAAGGCGTAGCCTAGGCAACCCCAGTCAGCCAGTGACCACAAACAATTCACTCTCACTGAAATGCTATACTGGCTTTGGCTAAGCTATGATGGCCTGGGACATGGGCTCAGACACACAGCCTCTACTAACAAACAACTAGGCCCAACACAAGCCTGAATATGGACAATGCTACACTACCAACACTACTTAGGTAGAAATAACTGCAGAAATGTTTAAACAGATAAATAATCAAGGAGACTCTAGAGAATGCTTTTAAATGCAACGTTATATGATACACTTCTAGCAGGAAATCAGACCAAACAAACCCAACCAGATGCTTAACAATTGTAGAAACTTCTACTTAATACGTCACACACAGTGAGTAAAATAAAAGTGCTATAAATAACTCAGAAATAAGAAAAAAACAGGATACGTAATGTTATATATCACAGATTAGTTAGCTCATGGCCCTTCCTTTGATTAGCTCAGTGTGAAATGGCAGAAACAGTCACAAGTTAACTTCTTAAGTAACAAAGCTGAAACCTGAAACCAGCTGCCAGCAGTATCTATGAGCCCAAGGGAACACAGAAAGCAGGATACATAAAAAAAATTTATTATACACATCCAAATACTGCTCTTCTTGGCTTTTGTGTTTCCAGTAAAGGCTTCCAGTTCCAAAAATGGAATAAACTCATTCACTTAACCTGCTGAACACAGAAGAGCTGCACTTTAATGATGAACTATATTCATCAGTGTAATAGAATTTGATGAAATTCAGCCTTTCTATATATATGCTGCTTGTTTTAAGTCTAGAGGCATCACAAGAATTCCACATCAAGTGTTTAAGTCGTGAAGTACATAGGTAATGTACTTCATGTTGCAAACCAAATTTAAGGTGGAGAGAGAGAGGCAGAGATAGTTCTTCCTTTTCAAGTGTAAGCATTGCAAAAAGAATACACATATCACATGACTCATTTATAAAAGTTTCATTTTGGCATTGTGGCAAGAAAACTGAGGTTATTAGCAAATACTTGTGAAAAAATCAAACAGAGCAGCAGTTAGAAATTAAATATTTTACTTATGTGCTCAAGCTAGTTTTAACTCTATGCTATAAGACATTGTGATTGCACAATATCGAATATCTTAACCTCTTAATGCAAGAATTCTGGACAAAAAAAACAACATAAAGGAAGAGACAAAAGTGCAAAATCTGCAGTAGTGACAAAATGATAGCAATATAGGGATGAGGAACAGAGTTATGTAAATGATGTCATCATGATGCTGTGCTTACTTCATAATGGGTATTCTTCGCAAAGCCCATTAAATGGAGATAAATGGTCCAGTTTGAAAAATAGTAGCTGAAACACAAACAGGGCAAAACTAATGGAACTCTATAAATTCTTTATGCCCTGGCAATGTTGGAAAGAAGTCATGCTTACATGCTTTTAATCAAATGGCATAGATCCATGTATTAATTTCAAGACTGTTCTACTCAGTTTCAGGAATACTGTTGGATGCTACAGCCTCATACTTAGCATATATTTGCATATAATCACATTTTTGTTTCAGCTGTTCTGAATATTTTCGTTTGCAATCCTAAAAAGTCTAATACGCACCCCAAAGGGAAAATGTTCATGCTATCCTCAGAAGGTGCTAAGAGAATACTAAGGGTTGCAGTGGTTCCCTTGTAGCGCTATAAAACATTCAAGTGTGGGAGATCTGGGTTCAATTCTCTTTATGACAATCATTTTCAGGGTGAGTCCCTGGTGGTCTAGTGGTTAGGATGTGGTAATCTCACTGTCATGGCCCAATTTTGATCCCCATTCAGGAAATTCTAATGGAGTTCAGGTCTTTTAGTCAAGACTCTGAGAAGTGTGGAAAGCCCTGATCTGGGAGAAACAATATTTTCATTAAAATGAAAAGTAAACTTATTTAAAATCTGCTTCAGTATTGCAGTTATAGTTATCTGTGTGGTGATACTGTTTTTTTTTTTTTTTTTTTTTTTTTTTTTTACTTTATTCTGTGTTTAGCCAAAACGTTTATTGAGTTGCATTTGTTTAACTTGTTTTGGGACCATGGTCTTGCAACTTCATTTGTAGTTGTGGCAGAATTGTAAATTGCTGCAATGTCTGTGCATTGTTTATGCAGTATACTGCACTTCTATATCAATAAGTAGCATTACTTGTAAACGTTAACTGTATTTGAACACTGTCTGAGACCTTAGTCTTGTAATTTAGTTTGTAGTTGTGGGTGAATTGTGAACTACTGCAGGATGTGTACCTCATTTAGTCATTTATTATTGCATTTTTCCAAAAAGCAATGTTACTGGTAGATCTCTTCCTCAACTAATGTTTTAGGCTGTAATTTGTATTGCAATAGTGGCAGTACTGTTAGTTTTGCTGTGAGATTTTTGCTTCTGTCCTTTTCCATTTGCTTACATTCCAGATCTCCTGCTAGAGTCCTATATATACCATTGGCCTGCTTAAAGTTGCATTCCAGTGCCCCTCTGTTAGATTTGCTACTGTTGTTACATTTGGTATTGTTTTCTCCTCTTCTTGCATCTGGCACATTGTTATAACCATACAAATCTCACTAATACATTAAGTGCAGCTATCTCTGCTGCTTCCTATTGTTTCAACACTAATTAGAATTTCTTCCTGTACCAACCATAAAAGCTAAAGTTTCTGAAATTCTAACCTCTCTGGGGTCATTGGCCTGTATCCCAAAGTCCTAGTACTAAGAGAACTAAGAATTGCTACAGGTTCTGAAGTTACACGCCTCTTCTACTGGCTTTATTTGATTGGATCCCTCTCTAGCTCATCTGCTATAACCTGCACAGAGCTGCGCCCACGCAGGTCTTTTATTTAAGACTCTGAGAAGTGTGAAAAGCCTTGGACTGTGGAAAACAAGCGTTTCATTAAAAAGGGAAGAAAAAAAGCTGCACTGACCTACAACTCAATGCACTACCACTGTTGGACTTACTCTATAGTGGATTGACCTTGCAAGACCTTTTTTCCTTATACGAGGTCTTTAAAATCTGTATAACCTTAAAAGTCCAGGTATGAGACTCAAATAACACAATCTAAGCACAAATAAACACACCTTGAGCTGCAGTATGCCCCTGAGCAAATGACCTGACATTAACCCATGTCTTATTAAATAGCAAGTCCACCCAAACAGTATCCTAAACAAAGTCCAAGCAGTTTTAATCTCCCCTGCTCACCCAGAGTAATTCCTGCTTAAAGTATGAACCAGCACTTCCCCTCAACTTCTGTAGCCAGATTGATTGAGATGGACATTTTGAGACCTTGTAAGAACTGTCTCATGTTGTTTGACGATCATCTGTTACTCAAGCAGCATAAACACAGTGTGTGAGAGATGTGTATGTATATATATATATATATATATATATATATATATATATATATATATATAGTACGTATATACAAACACACACACACACACACACACACACACACATATATATGTATATATACATATATATATATATATATATATATATATATATATATATATATATATATATATATATATAGAATGTCCTTATACCACACACCACACCTCATCAAGAACATCCCAATTAAATAATTTATGATATGTCTAGGTTCTACAGATTAAGTTGCCTAGACCTCATAGAAACGCAACTCGGGCAGAAAGCACATTCAGCAAATTTAGCCCATCTCCACGCATAACAAAATAAGCCCCAAAGCCATGGATGCTGAGCCTATAAGGCAGGCATCTACCCCACAAAACGTTATAGTTATAGGAGACTGACCCCATTGTAAGACACAGATGTTCTTACCAGACTGAGGAAGAAAAGAGTGACAGTTAGTTGCTTGTCTGGTGTGAGGATCCGTCATATCACAGACAAGGACACTCATATCTTTGAACAGCAAGTACCAGTATGACTACTGCATAGCACATGTGGGTGTCAGTGACTAGAGATTACCTCCCTGGACTATATGAAGAGAGATAGTCAGTTATGAGCCTAACACTGAGCAGCATTCTACCTTCTTTAAGGAAGATGTCACAATGCAAACAAAAAATAATTGACAAATAACTGTCTTAGTTTTTGGTGTCATTTAAAAGGGGGGGGGGTCCAATATTTGTCAGCCTGGGAGGATATGATTCACAACCATGTTGCTTCACCAGTAATGGCCTGCAGCTATCCTCCTAGGGTTTTTGTTATTGTCGAAGACATTGTCCAACCCCACAGGTCCTTCTTGTAGGCAATGCCAACCTAATAAGCCTTCCAGCATAACAAAGCAAGCAAAGTAAAATATGAAGGTTTATACGTCAGTGCTAGGAGATTAAACAAGAAACTCCATGCCCTACAAGGCTTACTCACCATGGAGGACAGAGGTCTGAGTAGTGACTGAGACATGGTTTAAAATGGCTCAGAGCTATACCCCCTTCCACACTTTTAGAGCAGCTATTGAGCAGGAGGGGTAAAAGAGGTGAAGATGTCAATCTTCATCTAGAAGAGAATCATATCAAGGTATAACAGTATGATACACTATAGCCTATTCATGTCTAAATCATCATTAGGAAGATCCCTTAGCATATATTAACTCCCTCTATGATAGAATCCATATCTGCAGGAACTGGAATCACTCAGTGTTAAACCCAATATATAATTTTCCTAAGTGATCTAAACTATCCAACAACAGACTGAAAAGCATAAACCACCACTAGTGTACAAGCACAGAGATTCCTGGACTTTATCAGTACAAATGTCCTGCAACTATCAGAGTGCCAACTAGTAGGAGCAATATCTTGGATTTTGAGCTTAGTAATTAGAGCATCTTGCCCCATAACATGTGTATCTTCTTCACTTATTAGGCCTGACCATAAAGCTGTATCTTTCCAAATAAAATCAAAACCTGCAACACCTTCCACCAAAAGAAATTTCTTCAAGGCAAACTACCTACTCCTAATTGATACATTGCCAAGTTTCAGAACCCCATTCAAACCCACTTAACTCCTCCGTTTACACAGAAATGTATGCCACCACACTACCAGTATGACAATAGCTGCAAAAATGTAGCTTTACCCTGTAAGAAAAAGCACAGGGCAAACATCAGGGGGAAAAAACATGGTGGAAACTTAATAACAAGCAGCTTTACAATAAAAGGGCTATCATTTTGACCAGAGACTCCCCAGACTCTGGAATAAATTGTCCATACATGTCAAGCAGAATGCCTCTTTGCCCCTCTTCAAAAGGAACCTTGACGATTGGATGGGAGATAGGAAATTCACCCTGGGGATCACATCAGTCACCCTGCTAGACAGGGGCCAGGGAAGTAAATACTGTGGGAAGAAATAGCCAGGCGATTGTTATGGCTAGGCTTGTATAGGCCCTAGGGCTGATAGCCTAGTACCAACCTATGAAAAGTAAGAAGAGAAGAGTTCTCAGAATGATACAGGCCTAGTCACTGAAACAAGCAATGCGTGAGCTTAATAAAATCCACCAAAACCAAGTCTGGGGCTAAAGTTGCTACCATAGACAAAAGACAATCACAATGCATTTTTTAGTTATGTTCTTACAGTACAGCAATGCACAGAGCTGATTGTGAACAATATTATTTACCTTGAGTCTGAAGATATAATGAAGCTACTGGCTGATAAATTCAGTTCAAACTTTATCCCTCACTCTTCAGTCTTAAGCTCCATATAGGATTTGCACAAAGTGAATAGAGAACAGTTCAAGTGATTTCACTGCATAAAGGAGGACCTTCTACATACACAGGCAATTTACAGACCCATAGGTCTCATTAGCTACACATGCTAAGCCATGGAAAGATTTAAAATGGAATTACTAATCAATAAGGACAGAGGGATCCTCAAAACACTGGATCCATCTGAGTTTGGATTTGTAAATGGCAGATCATTCTTATTCAGATTTTGGACTTTTATGAAAAAGTCACCGAAAAAATGGATAAAGGTAAAATGTAACACACTACATACCTCAACCTGGCCAAATTTTTTGACAATTCTTCTTTCAGGCATAGTAGAAAAGCTAACTAAACAGAAGATAAACCCTAATATCACCTACTGGACTACCACCTGACTCTCGGATAGGGTGGAAGAGATCAAAATAGGGAAAAATACCTCTAGAAAAAGACTAGTCACCAGTGGAACTTCCGAGGATTCAGTTCTGGGATCTCTCCTGTTTGGTATCTACTTCTCTGAAGTGCAGATGGGAAATTGTCTAGGCTTAAAGTGTCCCACAAGGACAGTTAGCCTAATACTTACCTATGAACCTATAAGTGGGGTTGAGCTTACTAAAAGTTTGAATTCCTTCTTTGGCATTCTTGGTTGAGAGTATTGTCATGCTGACTTTTGAGCAGAATATCAAATTCACATCACTGTCTAACTGTCTGTTTTCAATGTGTTTGCATGGACATTCAGCAGAACTTCTAAATAGTGTCATATTGAGTTTATTGTGAAATACTGAATGACAAAAATGCAAACTTTTATATACAAGTATTTTTTATAGAGTGAGCAAAACATCATGAACTCCCATTTATGGGAGTTGTACCCCTACACCCTATTATATACTGCCAACAGCATGATGACTACAAATTGGAGAAATTATAGAATTCGGCCTTTCTTTCAAACATTTATCAGCCAAACATTTTGTGAGCCAGTACTCTGAAGAGCTGTTGCCATTTGCAGTATGTCATTTGGCTGATAAGTAAAGCAGCTGCCATATCAGTTTTCATGGTTGGTTTTCTGCTGTCTTACAATGATAACATTTAAATGTAGACCGTCACTGATATCATAATGCAGAAGTCACCAGTACTCAACATTCACTCCAGTTTAATCATATTTAAATAAAACCAAATTATTTGTAATTCATCAGAACAGTCTGTTAGAATTTATTTGCCTATTTCTAACTAAAAATATCAAATGTTTTATCTGTAAATTTGAATATTTTTCTCTGACAGTACTGAAAATACTGATACCCTAATACAGCACAATGAAGTGATGGGAAACATGGGTACAGCTATAAAACAGCACTTCTGTTAAGTGCATGCAGACAAAATATATTACAGTCTTCCAAGAATAATTGTTGTTCAGTTAATGTAAGGCTTAAGTTGACCATTTTCCTCCTGACAGATAACACAACTATGTAAATGTAAAACAGAAAGTGAGGCACTACAAGTATTTCTCAAGTCAATTCTTATAAAAGGAAACTCTTGCAAAAGTTATTCTTAAACAACTGCAACTTGTTTTAGTAAATGTACAAAACATTCTTACAATACATGGAGTTTTTTGTTCTGTATACAATGAGATACATCTCTTCTCAGCGAAACTGCTTATGTTTTTGGTCTTGAAGCAGATTTCAATGTTCTAATTGCTTAATTGCTTCTCTGAAAAAAAATGTTTTAATCGTAGTTTATTTCAATAAATTACACATCATATATAAAGCTGACTCTTTATGCTGCAGTGGTGGTGCTGCGGTAGTGTCGTCGCCTTACATTAAGACGTTGTCCTGTTCGATTCTCAGCTAAAGCGTCTTCTGTGTAGAGACATGCATGAATGGGCATAACTTCGTTGAAGGTTGTGCGTCAGGGCTGGCAACTCGGTACATAAAAATCTACTGCCAATCATTAGCGGACCAGAGTTCCACTGTGGCGACCCCTAACCGGGAAAAGCCGAAAGATACAACATATAAAGCTGACTCTTTGCCAAGGATTTTAAAGTTTTTTTTGTGTGTGTGGGTGTGCACTTCTGTGTTAATGCATGTGCATGTTTGAGGTGGCTGCCCTACAATAGTGTAATCTATTATAATCAATTAAAGGCACAGAAGAAACAGAATTATGTAACTGTAACATGTTCATGATATACTTCAACAGCTTCAGAGGATGTGGCTTAACTCCAGTCCTGGCTACACCAGAGGGATATAGGGTAAAAGATGAGTGGTCTGAGGTACAACAAATTGTCCCAGCAGTCACCCACCTGCGGCTGAGGCAGATTGTTAGCCTGTTGTAGTAGCAAAGGCAGTTTGCATAACTTTGAATTTTTGTGGCTGGAAGAGGGACCAACTGTGGGACAAGTAGTCTGTTCCATAGTCAAGCCGAAAATGAAGCTTCTTTCCCAGAGAAGACAAGCAGCAAATGCCAGTAAAACTACCATTGCACAAAAGTTACCATTGTTTGACAGAAAAAAACAGTATAAAGCACTTTCAAACACTATGCCAGACCTGCCAAGGAAAACTATCATACTGTCTCCATAGGAAATGTGTGGTTCAGTTAGTTAACTCAACTTTTAAAGTGACAGAAAACACGAGTGCCCCATTTAAAAGTACATTATGGTCTTGAGACAATTTGTTAAAACACAACACTCCAAGTTTTAAAATAACTTTCCTAAAGAAGAAAGTAATAAAACATCAATAAATAAAATGGAAGTTTATCCCCAAAGGGAATTTATCTGTCTAGGAAAGGAAAGCACAAACCAACAATCAATCCTCCAAAGTGTCAGAGCAGCATGCTCTTTGGTAGCAGGAAAGCTCCGAAGGGCTTCATGCCCAAACATGTCTTTTAGTTAGCTCAGCTTGAGCTGCTTGACCATTTGGGCATGTGGAAGTTGCCCAGAAGCTTTGGAAGCTGGACAGCTATTATATCCTTGGTAAGATATAACCAATATAGCTAAAGCTCTGGCAGCAGTGATCATTGGAACATCTACTGTTATGCTAAGTTCAGTTTGCACAACTATACTTTTTCCTTTTGGCTAGGTCTTATTCCAGATGAAACTGTGCGGGCTAACATTTTAGATCAACTGAGCTATACTTGTCAAATATTTAATACATGAATTCATGTGATATATGACATCAATAAAAATTCAGAATAACTTCGCACAATATAAGCTGGAAGAAATGAACCGTATTTTATTCTACCTATCACTTTGGCAAAACTCCAACATGGGAACTTCAGAAATTCCTTTTGGTACAAGTCACAGTCTTTTATACCTCAGTAACATATTACAAATACCCTCAAATTACATTCGTTCAGTTAATAATCTCACTTGCCCAAATTATTTAACGAGACAGACCTTCTTTCAAAACACTGAGTTCTCCTTATATAAATAATAGTAAGCATGACCAGTTATTTTCTGTATTCAAATCTTCATATACAAGAGGTCACATTTCAAAATTAACCTTGCTTTAAATATATTTAACTTTTCACATTCATCACCACTCCTGTGCTGATGCACACTACACGTTACCAAAAATCTAAAACTATCTATCTTTCTTTTATGTACTATTTTTGCATGTAATGCCACTGCACTCAAGGGATGTTCACTTTTGCCATGCCTTACATGCTTCTGTATCCTATATTTAACACTGGATATTGTACAGTTGCTTGAATTCCACTGACTCACAGCTCAGGACTTGAATGGTTTTAACACCAACCCCAACCCCCACCTGCCAGAGCAGGTCCTCGAACTAGAATGTGAGTTCAGAGATGCAGCAGCCACAATGGGCAGATTGCAGTCAAGTGCTAGCTACAGCACAGGTATGAGGGGAGGGAAGGGAAAGGGGGAGGGTGAAGGTTAGATTTAAGGAGGGAAGTGCATTTTAGATTAACAGAATAAGCAGAGGGGATTAAAAGGTTGCAGTTAGGGAGGGGGGGTTAATTTTAGGAAACAATTGGGAGTTTTGGGTTTGGGATGAGGGGGATTTTTGATTTATGGAGTGATCAGGAGGTAGTGCGCCTCAGTATTTTCTTTAATAGCCTGCTCAGTGATGAAAAAGAGTTTTAGCTAGATTCCCAGTGCAACCAAAATGTAATAACAGTCTACTCAGAAAAGCTCTAAAGATATTAAACAAAGGAGGCTTACCTAATTGTTTAGCCTGTGATGACATATATACAGTGAATATAAAATATACTCCGATTCTTGTTTACACTTCATTGCAAAAAGGCAGATTTCTTGGCTCACAGTACAGCTGTGCCATTCCTACTGGCAACAGTATATAAAATATATAAAGAACCCTTAACATAGGTAAACTCTGCACTAGAAAGCTGAATGTACTCTGTACTTCACCTATCCTACTCCTCCTTTATCTATTACCTCTTAAACCTACATGCATTATACAGTAGATGGCATAATTTAATTAAGCCTCCCCTAACGTTGTTGCCTCGCAGCAAAAGGTTCTCTGGTTCAATTCTCAGCTGGGGTGCCTTCTGTGTGGAGTTTGCATGTTCTCCCTGTGTTCACGTGGGTTTCCTCCGGGTACTCCGGTTTCCTCCCACAATCCAAAGACATGCGTCTGGAGCGTTTTTCTCTGAGCCTGTGCCAGAAAATAGGCCATGTCCTAGTCAGACTTTCCCAGTCAACAAAATGATAAATAAAAAATCTAAATTTTGGCTCTCATTTTTCTTTATACTTAGTTTGTCTTTTTGGCTTTTCCCGGTTAGCAGTCTCCACAGCGGAACTTCGGTCCATTAATGATTGGCAGTAGATTTTCATGAATGCCGAGGTGCCAGTTCGACATTCAACCTTCAACGAAGGCATGCCCATTTATGCATGTCTTTCGAACACCCACCCAACCGCGGGGAGGACATGCAGACTCCACACAGAAGGCACTCCCCGCACTCCAGCCGAGAATCGAACGGGAGAACCTCTTGCTGTGAGGCAACAACTCTACCACTGCACCACTTATTATTCTGTCCATGAGTTCTCCCCCAACCACCTGCTTTCTCATCTTCCTCACATTCCTGTTTACCTGCATTAAGTTTTCCCCTTCCTTCTACCTTCCTTCCCCAGCCTGCTCATCTGTCTGTATATGCTGTATTCACTGAGTATTTACTATACATTTCTGGCTCTGTGGCACAAAGCCGAGGTGCCCTAACTTCAATTTGAGTGACTAAAGTTTGATTAGTAGCCCCAGCAGTGGAGGAGTCAGGCAAGGAAGGAAAGGAGTGAGGGGACATAACTCACCTATCCTAGGGGATGGGGGGGCTATACGCACTCAGAGGTACAAGTGGATAGGTTTATTTCCCTTGTAGTGACCAGGGAATCTACATTCCAGGCATCCAGGTTGGGAAGACTGCATGAAAGGCATATCTCTAAGGTGGATGTCCTTCACAAGCAGTCCATTGTTCATTTACTTTTCTCATGTCTAGCTGCATTCAAGTGGAGATGTTAGGATGAAAAAGAAAAAAAATACAATCTACCCTTGAGGGCTACTTTAATGATAGTCCTTACCAATTGATTTTTGCCTCAGTAATGGGTATTGAATGAGATGATAAAAAGCAGGCAATATGGACAAAATGTATTGTTTGCTGTATCTAGATCTCACTGTTAGTACAGTTCAAGGGTAATCATCAAAATACGTGCACCTGATAAAACGAATAAAGTAGATAAAATGTGTATTATCCTGGGCAGGTACATACAATTCAGTTAGTTGCTTTTATCCTTAGAAATGGGCTTCTTCAGAAGTGAAAGTGAGACACTTCCTTGGTTAATTGTTTACACTATGGATGTAAGGTAGCATGTTCCTTCTTTGGTTAAATTGTCTTAGAGTGTGTTTTTTTTTTCAGTTCTGTTCTAGCTGTATTTTTTAGTGTATGACAATAGCTTGCTTGTAAACTATTTTTCACTATCCATCTCTATGCCAGCATACATTTCCAACTGACACGATTTTTTGTTCTGTCTGCTGTGTTCTCCCAGGCTGAGCATGAAAATAGTCCTTTTTAGTATTATTCTACCTTAGTTAATAAATTAAAATAAATGAAAATAAATAAAATAATACAGCTTAAATGGCGTATTTTATACAGGTAGGGAACAAGACGAATAAATGTCAGATACTTTAGTGATCTGAACGGTTCAGAGATAGTATTTACATTGTAGGTAATAACTACTATATTATAGTGTTAGAGAGAAAATAGCTGTCAAAGCTGAAGGAAGCTTTCTTCTCTAGGTTTTTAGAAAGTCCCAAAATCTGAGGAAAAGAAGGCAATAAAACCGAAATTGGCCTCAGCTCTAATTCTATTAAGACAAATTATACCTCTATATAGAAACTAATTGTTGCATGTAAAAAACTTAAATATTATGTACAGTAATCATCACAACAATATAAACAATATGAAAGAGCTAACAGATTGAATACAAACATCTGTATAGAATGGTAACATTTAGAATCATATTAATTTGAACATGTTAAACAGACTTAAACAGGGAGGACTTGGATCCTAGAGCTATAGCTTGGGTTGCTATGAGTGTCAGTGTTTTTTTCATCTATCAGAAGCATACCTGTGCATGTCTAATGAACTAACTCCACTGTAGCTAGGGCTAAGCCAATCATCAAAAATGTCTGCAATATTTCTGTTATACTTATCAAAATAAATAAAATGTGTTTTGAAAAAAAAAATGTCTGCAATACATAAACTATGATTAAAAGACCCACTGGTTGTATTATATATATAAAATTCTGATTTGGTACACATAATCAGTCTGGTTTTAGAATTATAAGGCTGCTATATTTCATATAGGCACTTTACCCTGAAAACAAGGACGTGATAGAGTTAGGGACTATGTCATATAATGTACTGTACCTAAACATTAATTAATGTACCAATACAAGCTTGTCAGCAGCACAGGACAGAAAAGAAGTCACTGTAATGAATATCAGGCAGTCAGTAGCAGTAGGGCAGCTAGGTGTCAATGCCTGCCATACAATCTACTGTGGACAGGTACAAACCCCCAGCTTCTATTAAAGTATTTATACTAACCAGGGCATATTATAGGCAGAAAAGCATGAGTCAGATTACCAACAGAATGTCACACGGTTCCTCCTGAGCAGCAACAAAAATGCTTCTTCTCTGATAAGTGACCATTTAAAGCCTGTAAAATGACAGTTAGTTAACTATCACATTTAGATGAAATCACATCTGATTTGATGTTATTCACTGATTTGACTTTCTTAGGCGAATAATATTCTACAACCAGTGAAGAGTACTGAATTATGGATTTCGATTTGGCAAATAATAGAAATGATATGGTCTTTGAATGCTGTCTAGCCATCTAAATAGGTACCACATAAACACAGATAGGAGCTGAGGTTATGTCAGAAAAAACATGTGATTGGGTCATACAGGAGGATAGAGGCAGTTTGTAGATGGTCACATCTAAAATGAGAAAAGTCATGAAACTTACTCCTGATGTCCACATGCCAGATGTCCACTACTGAGCTTATCAGTGTGTGTACAAAATAGTAAGAATATTCCAAACTGCCTGCCCTCCAAGAAAGGCATATTCTAAAGCTGCCAATCCATCCTAGGGTGTCTGTGCTTAGTCTTTGAGCTAAGATTAACTCAAGGTCAGAGGGTACATATATAAATGCATTTTTTCACGAAAATATATTCCTCAAATAAATTCATGCAGCTTATTTCATCCTCAGTTTCCTCAGCATTTCACTTTCATGTAGGAATGTTGAATCATTTAGCAAAAACTTTGCAGATATGCAAATATTTGATGCATTATCCAAAAAGATAAGGAGGGATAATTGTGGTACATCACCTACTATAAGCCAAAGTCAAGAAAAAAAAATTCCTGATTTTCACACACCTTATTGTCTATATTTGAGCTGCTCAGAGTATGTCATAGAGAATATTCAGAATTCCCCATATACCAGCCCTCCTTTCCTCACAAAAAATATAGATATATCTCTTAAAGCTGCCAGTTTAACCTGGGCCTTTTATTAGCATTTGAGGTAACATTAAACATAAGGTCAGAATGTGAATTTTATTAACAAGGACATAAAGGAATAGATAGCCCATTTGTATAAATCAGCTTATTTAATTTTCTGGTCTGTCAGCATTTCACCTTTATGAAAGAATGTTAAATCATTAATTAGCAAACGTTTAAAGCATAATCCAAATGTTTAAAGCATAATGATAGTTAAAGACTTAGTCAACCTACCAGAAGCTGTGATGAGTTACATTTTAAAATAATGAAAACAGTTATTTAAGTTAAAACCAACATTTATATCCTATACCATATATACCTAAAAGCAATATTTGTTAAATAAATTAAATAAAAAAGCTCAAAGTATTTCCAAATACAAACTGTGCTGGCTGCACAGTTATACGTACATCAAAATAACATACAATTCTAAAGTTTACAAAAGCACTTTTTTATTGTAACACATTTAAAAATTAAGGATGGCCATCTCAGAAAAGTATGAGGTATAATGGTTTCCTTTATGCTCCATTTTGACTTGCCTAGCTCCCAGATGTAATTTCCTAACCTGACATCTCAAATGTTCTGTGACGCCCGTGCCCTGGCCCAGCAATCAAGGAGCCTCAGTCCTCACCACCAGCACCAGGGAGGTCATCTCCTAGAAGAGGAAAGGATAACTAATACACACAGTAAAGTACAATTTCCCTTAAATGCACACAGATATCAGTCAGTCTGGAGCTGGTTGCTCCCTTGCTCACCAGGTCCCCAATAAGACTCCCCACTGGCACAGCTATAGGGTCCAGATCTCAGCCTAGCTGGCAAGCTAACCTCCAGTACCCTCTCTGTCCAACCAGTGCTTCGTGTCCCTGCCCAGGTAGCTGAAACACACCCACACTTTGAGATAAGTATTTATACAACTTCACAGACACTCCTGAGAAAGGCTGACACAGATTTCCCAGCTGTGCCCCTTTACCCAGCCTATAAGGTATTAATTTCTGCCACCACCAGCTAATATTATTATCAGCTAACCAAACGCCCTTGAAAGGTTGTCCAGTTATTACTGTGCAATATTATTATCCAATTGGTAATGTGACTGTACAGTCTAAGGCTTAATTTGGAGTGACTTAGACAGTAACATCTGTAAATATGTAATGTACTTTAGAGGTTAAATTATCTCTACATAAACCAGCCGCAGGTAAAGGTTTTAAAATATTTAATAATAAAACACAAGACAAAACTACTACCCCACAGAGATATCTAAGAATGTAGAGATCACACAGAAACTTAAAACAATACAGTGGGACATGTCTGATGTCAATACAGTAGGACAGGTCTGATGTCAAAGAAAAGCACTTAATCTAACTTTCTAATCTTTAGCTAATCTTAAGAGAAAACACAGTGCTATAATCCTACTTACATACATAAAGAGCAAGCAGTGCTGGGTTAGATGTCCAAGATCAAAATGCTTACAGTCTCTCACTGAACAATAGTTTTTAAACACTAACCAACAGCTCTGCTGAGGCCCTCCCAAGTTACATCATTTTGACACTTAGGTTTTCTCAGGCCACAAACTGCATTATTTAGCAAGCTAACACCTGCTCAGGAAACTACCACAATACAAGGCATTTCACATATACACTCTAGCAGAAACCAGAGCAATAAATCACCTTCACATGTAAATTCTGGCCCTTAACTTTAACCTTAAAACAATGGGCATGAATCCTTCCTCCAGACCCACTGGAGCCGACTTGTAAAACATCAAAGAGAGTCATAATATCTTGTCAACTTCAAAAGACACATTTGAAATGCTTGGCTTGATTTTGCTTACAGCAGATGGCAATGTTGCAACCATCTTGAAGCTCACATTTTACAGTGTTTTCTTTCATTTAAAAATACAAGCCTGTATTTTACATTTATTTATACAGTTGATAGAATAATTCTATTTGACTAGGCTGGCAGCCTTCGAACATCTTCCTCCGGTCTTCACATGTTCCATAATCTTTCTCCTATTTAGTCTCTTTGTCCTATAAACACTCACGTAATAAAAGTAATCAGTAATTACTAAGTGCATATAATTTAACTTCCATTTATAAAGAAATCAGAACAACTGTAGCCTAAGTAAAAAGCAGCCCTCAAGATAATACCTGAAATTAATTTATATCTTGCGTCTGAAATTAGGGAGTACATATCCTTTTGCTGTGTAAATGTCTTATGGATGAGCTTAAATATACTTCTACAATCCATATGCATGTTTGGTAGCTATATATTGTTGACATAGAATGAAATATAGAACAATTCTTCTAAAGCCGTGGATTCCTGGATCAATAAGTAAACAGCATATCAAAGGTCTATTTTCAAGTCTTTGTCAGACTTAACTCTTTACCTTTTTTCCTGAGTATTCAATTTGAAAATGGATTTGTTTGGATTTTACTCATCACAGAATATCATTAATGTTTTCCTTTACTTTAAGTATTTGCTGTCAGAGTTCACATTTAGAAGTAGATACTTATTGGGCAGACATGGGCTACTTGCTTCATGTGATTCCTTTTCACAGGAAGCTCTGTTTGCTGTATTCATTATATCAATAAGCTCATATGTTCTAATTGCACAGTGGATCTGTTAGATCATTTGTCACCTAACCACTGCAAATCCCATTACTTGCTTTCTCTTTTGTTGAGGGATTCTGAGACCAAACCTGGGATGCATTTGCAGATATGCATTTATTCATCCAGCCTGTGTGCAAAGAGGGTGAGAGACCTAGTTTGTTTATATAAAAAGGGGCAGTCTGTTACAGAGGAGAGGAATTTTGTTTGTGTTATGGTGAAGATAAAGGTCTTTCATGTAGGTGTTCCTTGTAAGGCATGTTTTACAAACATGCAGGTGGTCACTGAGTACCGGGTCAATTGAGGTCTTCTATTATAGACAAAAATCACTGCAATGGAGTTTACATGAGCTGGAGAATAGAGAAATTTAAGGCATTCTGCTTAGATAATAGAACCCAGACATTTGATTTCTTGGTGAGGAAACATTGAGGTATTTCAGGTTGGATGATGAGTCTGGAGAGTAGCAGGCCAAAAGTAGCATTGTATCCAGTTATGAGGCCATTAAGAGAGGAGTAAAAAAAAGTATGATAATATCCTTGGAGCTAGAAGATATATCCTTGATAATCTGAGAAAGGTGGAAGGATTTTCTAACTACTGTGGATACATGGTAGCCGAAGGAGAGTTTGCCATGTACAATTGTTCCCAGATCCCTCATAAATCCATTTTGTGTGTGTGTGTGTGTGGGGGGGGGTACTTTTACTCTGACAGAAACATGGATGCTTATGTTTTTTCGAAGGACACAATTCTACACTTTTGGCATTTAACTTCAGATCATGGTCCTGGTGCGATTTGTCTGTATATGTTAGTCCTTCCTAAGGATCTTAGAATGTTAATAAGAGTATAAGATGGCTCCAAGTTTGCAATCATCAACAAATGCAGTCAGTGAAAGGCCCCTAACATCAGCTTTGACATCAAAGATGTATATAAACCTAATAAGTATATAACAAATGGGAATTGCCCCAGTAATGAGCCCTGGAAGACTACAGTATTAACAAGCCCTTTGGAGGAGAGTATACCCTAAATCTTAATTTGCCAGGTTCTGTCAGTGAACCAGTTTGCTATTCAGTAGGTAACACATAGGCATTTAAGTTTAGTTTCCTCAGCTTGTTGATGATGCTCAGGTCTGGAATGGTGTTAGAAGCTGGCTAGATTGAGATATGCTATCTGTACCAATTTGCTTTCATCTAAAGCTTAGATGAATTTTCCAGAGACATCCATTAGGTTCAGTAGGCAGGAACTTCCCCTCACACACCCAAACTGATTTGCACCAAGGCACTCAAGGCTTCCAATATCTGTGTTTATGAGGCCCATAATGATGTGTTCCATTGTCTTACAGATAAGGCTTTTGAGGCTTATGGGTATATAGCTTCAGGGTCAGTGGTGGAGGTATCCTTGTGGAGGTGTAAGAGCGTGGCTGTTCTCCATGCCTCAGGCATGAAACTAGGTAAGAGATTGAGATGAACATATTATGAACTGGGCGAGCAAGACAGTGCTTCATACTGAAAAGAAATAAGCCGAATATGTTATCATGCCCCAAAGAGCTAGTGTTTTTCACCTTCAAGATTCCTTTTGAAACTTACTTAAGCCTGATAATGGGAAGGGCAGAGATGGTGTCGTGAGTGGGGAGACTAGTGGGTGATTTGGGGGGGGGGGGGTTAAATTAAATCTGCCTGCTAAAATGTTGGCTGTCGTTGTTATGTACCAACTTGGAACAGTGCTGGCTGTCATTCTTAAGATTTGTGTTATCCCTTAAAAAGGATTTTTGATTACTTTGATGCAGTTTGAGAGTGATAGCAATTTTCATTTTATACTTTGGGTTGGAAGATTTGATTTTGTTTCAGAAACCTTTATTTATTTTCTTAGGTTTAATTTTGAAGTGTGCAGTTTTTGGTTCATTCCTAAGGAGAAGTTATTTTTTTCTTTTCTTGCAAAGCTGGGGTTGCACCACTGAAGTTTGCTCCTAATCTTGGAGTTGAGTCAGAGCTGGATCAAAGACTCAATGCAGGTACTGAAGCATTATAGTTACTATGATGAGGAAGACTTCATGGTCATTATCATACTATATATGTCTAGATCTGGTTGGCATTAAGAAGAAATATGGACACCCCCCCCCCACAAGTAACAGGAGCACATTAAGCACAGGGTCTCAGTGAGTGGTAGGAATTGAATCCTGGTAGAGTAGGTATATTATAACTGCACTGGAACAGTTCTTGGGTAATAGTGCAGATGCCAATATTTTCTAGGGTCAGGAAGTCTTCTATTGAGGGCAATTTCCCATTGAGGCTTCTATCATTGAGCACCATTAATTTTATAATGCCCTGATCTGAGTAGGCTGTGTGCTAGCTGGAGAGACTTACACTGCATAAAAATTACACTACGAGCATGGAAAACATCTTGGCTAGTATACAAAACATCTGAAGAAAAATGTACATATTTAAGACTGTAACAATACAAATTATTATAGGTACTACTCCTTAAATCAAAAAAAAAAAAAATTAAAGCAAGCCTGGAATAAAAGTGAACCAGCTTTTCATCGTACACAATTAAGAATAGTACTCATAGTACAAATCAGAGACACTTTATCTAGGTCACAGTAACAGGGGAACTGAAGTCTGTTCTGGCAGTCAGTGAACAGAGGACAGAGAAACTAATTCTGTATAGAATGCCAGTCTGTCACAAAATGCACTTCATTTACTCTCATTCAGCACATGAATTCACTGGCAATTTAGGGCATCCTGTACCATATATATTAAGAAATAGGCAAAACAGGAGCACCTAAAGAAAATCAATATGGACATCAGTGCAGTGGCACAAACAGCTAAAGCCTGACTATTACTAAGATAAATCAAGATCAGTTAACATTCTCAGCAATGAAGGAGTTGATTGGGGGTCAGAAGGTAGAAAAGGGAGAGCCTGCTCAGTTCTCTCTCTGTTGGAAGGGAGGAGCACATACGTCTGAACAAGTGTTCCATTCAAGCCATAACTTATAACATATAATTTAAAAGTAGACACATGACAACAGCTAACCAATAAAAACTTAAACATATCGAACAAGGACCATTATTAAAAGACATTATTAAAAGAACAAAATTTTTATATATAAGCAGATGTAAATCAGTGAAATTGTTTTTTTTACTGAAATAGGTTTAATGCTGACAGCACTATTTAAAATAGGTTTTAATTCAGCCCCTAATGTTAAAATCTAACTATATTCGCTACGTTCTAAAACATTGCTAATATCACCACCCCCAGTATGTTTCTGTACTACATCTATTACTCTAAATCTAAACTCATGACGCTCATAATTGTGTCTACTTTTAAATTATATATAAACTGTGGCAGTTCTTTTAAGATTGTTAGCATTGAGGAAGGGTTTCACCCGAAAGCTTTGCATTTGTTGAATAAACAGCCTGCCATTTCTTTGTCTAATAGTTCTTCATTTTCTCTGACTTGGTTTGCATTGATAGATGCAATCCTCCTTGAAATTGATTGCATCTATAGGTCTGCAATCATAGGACTGCATCCATATTTGCTTACATCATTGGATCCAAACATAGTGAAAGTCCTAATACATAAGATAATTCTAAAATGACATATTTGCTCAGATTAGTGAAAGCAGTTAAGGAAAGAGTAAATATGCAAACCATACCAAAAGTGGACAAAACAGGATAACAGAAAGAAATGCCACAAACAAAAGTGAGTACATAAAAACTGTGCCCAGAAGAAAAAGTAAAGAAACTGGAAGGCCCACATTAGGCTCACAATTATAGTGACAAGTATAGAGAAACCATGGATAATCACATGTTGATCACAATTTAATGTGGGAAAGGCTGAAAAGAGGTGAACTTAAACCAAATGATGAAATATTAGGAATGTTGGCTCAAGACAGTGGACTATATACAAGCTGATTTATAAAATCATCTTTAAAGTCTGAAATTTATTTAATTATTTACTTATGTATGTATGTATGCACAGTTTGCTGAGCGTATTAGTCCACTAGGCCAATGGCCTCAGACATATGAAGGTTCTGTAGTACAGAACCAAACGTTGTTACACATTTAGTTGTTAGCTGTGATATAACAGCTAAGGGTTTATATATTGAAAGGTACAGTAATACAAGATTGTTACACTGGGATTTGAGCAAATACTGCCATATGCAGGTAGCTTAGAAAACATTGGAAACATGAACCACAAATAATTACTAAAAATGATTCTATCATAGTCCACGTGGGTGTAAACGACCTGAGACAAACCTCATAGGATTATATGGATCTCAGAATGTGTGTCACAGATAGGCATGAGCCTTGTATTGAGCAGTATTCTACCTTTACCAGGGATGATGCCACAGTATGAACATAAAATGATTGATTTTGATAACTTGCTTAGTTTCTGGTATCACTCGAGGGGATCCAATATCTGTCTGCATGAGATAAAATGCTCAAAAGACTGGGTTGCTTTGCCAAGGATTGGTTGTACCTATCCACCCCAGGCTTTCAGATATTGGCTAAAACTTTATCGACCCATTAGAGTCTTTTTTAGGAAAACAAAACTACCAGCATAGTGAAAAAGTCTACAAGTGACCTTAAGGTGTTGCTGCTCAATGCTTGGAGCCTAAACAAAAAAGTCCACACCCTTCAAAGCCTCCTCAGTCTGGAGAATGTAGACATCTGTGCCATGAATGAGACTTTGTTTAAAGCAGTAGAAAGTACTCCGGAAGTGAAGGTTATAGTACATTCCACACATTTACACCAACAACAGCACAGACTGGGGCCAAAGGTAGGGATTTTTTGATCTTTGTTAGGAATAAACATACCTCCAGTTTGGTTAAACAAGATAATACCATGGAGCTCATCTATGCACAATTCACCATAGATAAAGTTCCGCACCATATTGTGACTACCTACAAGGTCACCATCTATGCCCCTAGAGTCTCACAACTACTACCTAATACTATTACAGGTGATACCATGGAGCTCATCCATGTGCAAGTCACCATAATTAAGGTCTCTCACCATATCCTGGCTAACTATGAGCCACAATCTATGCCCCTAGATTCTCAGGATTTTTACCTAATCCTATTAGACCTGATCACCATCCAACCAAACACTGTATTCATAGGTGACTAACTACCCCTCTGTAGACTGGTAAACATACACTGCCTCAGACTCACAGGCACAACTCTTCATAGACTTTATTAACACAAACACCCTAACACCCTGCAACAGATAGTTCATCTGGTTGGAGTGTACACTAACATAGTGGATCTGGTAATCACCAAAATGGGAGGGAGTTGCACCCCCCCCCCCCTTGTCATGTCCTCACTAGTGAGGTTGGACAACAAAGCTGTCTTGTTTGAAGTAAAAATCAACCAAGAAAATCCAAGTGAACCAGTAACAGTTAGGAATTATTCAAAAGCAAACTGCATCCCATTAAGTGACAGTTTGTGAAAATTCAAGCCTACTCCCCACCCCTAGACCAGAACTACCTATGCAGAATTGTTCACAGAGTCATCATACAAACGTGAATGGCTGCATAGAAGCTGCCATACCAATCAGAAATAAACCCAAAACAAATATTAAAAACAACTCCCCCTGGTAGAAATCTCAACTAAACATAATAGTAATAATAAAAGAAGAAAACTCATGGCCAAAATCAGGAAAAGTAACTCATGGCCAAAATAAGGAAAAGTAACTCCCATAAAGACAATTGCTCTCCTATACAACTAAACAAAAATCTAAGAGATCTAATTAAGTCCAACAAGGCCAACTATGAGGTCAGGATAGCATCACAGGCTAAGGATAATTAGAAGGCCTTCATCAGCTATGACCAGTACCTTAGAGGAAATGCACAACAATATGCTAAACTGGTGGTGAATCGTACCACAAACACCGATCAGTGTGACCTACCAAATTTACAAATTCAGCTCAAATCCCCCCTCCCCCATATCCATCCGGTAAAATCCTATTCACTATACTTCCTCCAGCTATTAGCAAAGACCAGGTGCTGGCAGCACTTGCTAAAGCCAAGAACACCACTTCCGTGGGTCCTGACAACATCCTCAGTTGCATCCTGAACAGTCTAAAGCATTACCTGTCAGGACCACTTGAGGCAAAGTACAGCCTTGAAAAAGGCTATGTTCCAAGTCAATGAAAGAACACAGCAGTCATTCCTCCCCACAAGAGTGGACCATTAACTGACCCAGAAAACTACAGACCCATCAGTCTAACAAGCCTAAGGATATTGACAGCCTACAGATACTAGACCTATCCCAATTTGGTTTTGTTAAGGGAAGTGCCTACTTAACTTGGTAGATTTCTTAGAGAGCCACCAAGGCAATGGATGAGGGTAAAACAGTGCATACTGCATATCTTGACCTGGCTAAGAAATTTGATACAACACTCCACTCAGCCATTGTTGACAAGCTACCTGAGCTAGGCATAAACCCTTACATATCTCACTGGATTGCCAACTGACTCACAGACAAGACCCAAGAAGTCAGGATCAGTGAGATCACCCCTGTCAAGAGACCCATCACCAGTGGAGTACCCCAGGGATCTGTGCTGCGCCTACTCCTGTCTGACATATACTTTTCAGAAGTCAAGGCTAACATTAAAGGCCTCTGTCTCATGAAGTTCACAGATGACTGTAAACTGGGAGCTCTTATAGATTCCTCCCAAGACACAAACTTCTTGTTAGGTTTAACACAGAAATGAACCTATGAGGAAAGTGCATAGATTACAACTAGGCTAACTGCCTTGTGGGTCATTTTAAGCCTAGCCAATTACCTCATGTGAGAATGAAAACCTGCACCTTGTGTTTATAAGGTAAAAACCTTAACCATTATGCCAACCCGCCCAACCCTAGTGATCACTTGGGATTATCCAATACCAAATTCAAGAAAGGAGAAAAAAGAAAAACAGATTCTGTAGTCAAAGAAAAAAGGATGAA
This sequence comes from Protopterus annectens, assembly GCF_019279795.1. Taxonomy (NCBI): domain Eukaryota; kingdom Metazoa; phylum Chordata; order Ceratodontiformes; family Protopteridae; genus Protopterus; species Protopterus annectens. The sequence continues at coordinate 289,293,376 of NC_056732.1, read as the reverse complement.
ACTAACACTGATTACCAGAAAAGCTACACTTAGTAACTATGGTATGAAACTAGCATTAATTACCAAATTAGCTATACCTAGAAATTTTGTTTCCAATTGGCAATTTTGTTGCCAATGAGTTTAGTTTGAGTGACTTGCTCAATGACAGTAATAAGCGATATAAAACAAGTGTGAAAATTTTTGAAGGTTACCTATTCAAAAATAATTATTTCAGTCTTTTTGGGGTTCAGAATCAGTTTTGAGTTGGTTGCTGGTATTTTAGTTTGTGTAATATATTTTGGAAGAGGGTTGTATTTGGTTAGATGTAAAAGTTGAATAGAAAAGGGTTGAGTCATCTGCATAGATTGCTGTGATCTTGGGATTCGGCTGGCGGTACTGAATTTCGACAGACTGTCACTCAGTAGGATGTACTTTGCTTTAGAATGGTTCCTAACCATTACAGATTTAGTCTGGTTTTCCACTTAGATTTTTATGAAGAAGCAATATCTGACCTCAACAATGAGGATGTGTTGGGGGGGGGGGGTTATGCAGCACTCTTCCATGTCAGTGAGTACTAGGTCCAGTATGTTTATGTCTATGATTGGAGTGGGCATTATCTGGTCCAAGGACTTTGCATTGATTAAGTCCAGGAAATATTTTGCTTGTGAGTTTGAGGCAGTGTATGTTTCCCAGTCTGTAAAGGGGTTAAAGTCCCCCAAGAATAATGTATTAGGTTACATGGTGAGTGCCTATAGTAGGTCTAAATACGAGTTATGAGATTCTTTGGGGATAAATAGTGACCTATAGCTTGTTAGGATATAGTAAGAGTCTTTATCTATTGTTACTAGCACTTGGATGAACTCCATGGCATCATCATATTTAATTAACCTGGAGGTATATTTGTTGCTGATGTAGATCATGACACCTCCACCTTTAGACCCTGTATGTGCTGCTATTTGTCTAAATGTGTGGAAGGCACTGAGGCCTTCTACTGTTAGAGTTCTTTATGCAGCTTTTAACCAAGTCTCTGTAACAGCACAGTTGTCTGTATTCTCCAGATTGAGGAGAGATTGTAAGGTGTGGAATTTCTTGTTGAGGCTTCAAGCATTGAGCAGTAACACCTTAAGACTGCATTGAGTTATTTTTGCTACGTTTGTAAGTTTGCTATTTTGGCATTGCCTAAAATGGCTCTAAGGGGGTGGCTAATGTTTTGGCCATATCCAAAAGCCTAGGAGGGATACGTGCAGAATGTTATTGGCAAGGCAACGTGGTTTATTAACCATGTTCTCCCATGCTGACAGATATTGAATCCTGCAGGAATGACACTAGAAAGTAAGTTGATTGTTAAAAATCAATTTTTGTTCATACTGCAGCATCATCCTTGGTGAAAATAGAATGCTGCTCAATTCAAGGCACATACCTGCCTATGGCACATATTTGGAAAGAGCCGTAATATCTATTTTCATATAGTCCAGTGAGGTACATCTTAGGTCATTTACACCCACATGGATGATGATAGAATTATATTGGTACCTGTAGTGCAGTGACTTGAGTGTGTACATGATGTTGTGAATACTGACTCCAGATAAGCAACTAACCATCATCTTCTCCTTGTCTAGCCTGGTGAGTGGGCCATCTGTGAGTCATACAATGAAAACCCCTATGACAAGAGTTCTAGGTAAAGTGTTTGTTTACCTTATGGACTTATGCGTGGTGTTTGTTGTTGCTTTTGGTGTTACTTTAGAGATTGATGAAGATAAGTATGGCTGTTTGTAGCCTAGGAATTCTTTGAGGTTTAGGAAGGTTTATTTTATGTCCCCCAGGATAAGATGGTCTATGTGTGTGTGTGGTATGTGGCATGTTTGAAGGATGTAGAGTAAGTGTGTGTGTGTGTGTGTGTGTGTGTGTGTGTGTGTGTGTGTGTGTGTGTGTGTGTGTGTGTGCGTGTGTGTGCAGTAAGCAGTATGTCTGGAGGATGTAGAGTGTGTGTGTGTGTGTGTGTGTGTGTGTGTGTGTGTGTGTGTGTGTGTGTGTGGTAAGTGGCATGTGTGGAGGATGTAGAGTGTGGATTCTTGACAACCTTGTTTGTAAGCAGACTTTTGCCTCTAAGAAAATTTTGTATGTACATCTCTCACATACTGTGAAATTTCCTTAAGGATTAAATGGTTGTCTGAGAACATGAGGCAATTGTTACATTGTCTCAGGATGCCCAGATCCACCAAGATGGCCACAGAAATATTTGGAAATTGCATATCTATGTTGCTTGGATCTGTATTATGGTGGTCTATTATAGTTTAAGGACTCAGTTTTACAGAGGTCTCCTGGGGTGATTTCTGATGGTTAAGAGTAGATGTTTGATAGTGCTAGGATATGGTATTAGTGCAGTTCAATGCACATACCAGCATCTTGAAGCTTAACTCCATGCAATGCCTCACTGTTTTACAAGTTACAGTCCTGATACTAGCTTTAAAGGTAAATTTTACTGTCTTAAGCACTTGCTTATATACAAGCATATGCCAACCACCACTGTACAGTCAGTAGCTCTACTAAATTTTGAGCAAACAGAAACAAGCCAAAATCAAACTGTTGTGTCCTTTGGCCAATAAATGACTACAGTTTGAGCTGTCCTGGAGTTCTTTCCAACTCAGAAAGACCAAGCTAACATCCTCTTCCACAAGATGAATGATTCTGGACTTCTTAATGTAAAAGCACAGTGAAAAGAATCCTCGAGTGCAATTCAATAACAAACAAATAAGTCCATGTCTAGATTGCCCTTCTACAAGGAAGATAAAAAACAAACAAGTCACCATACCAATAGTCAGAGTAAAAGACCATTTTTGTAGAAAACCATAATTAAATGCTTTAAAAATGCAGTTGAACAGTAGCAATCGCTAATAATAAGGGCAAGTACAAAAAAATCAAGTAATGTAGCTTGTCTTAGCCTGGGTGGCTATGGATGCAGTAGAAACGCTTCATAGGATTATAGGAAGTTACTAGGATAATGGCCCTGGGGCCCTTACAAGACTAGCCAAGAGTTTATCCCCAGAAAGAAACCTCAGTCAGCATTTGTCACCCCTGTCAATGAGGGAAACAGGTGGAACTCCTGAAGTAATGATTCTACTGGGAATTGAACCTGGGACCTTCTGGATGTGAAGCAGACATAACAGCCACTACACTACAGAACCTTTAAACTTGTCAGACATGATCACTAGATGTTGCTGAGCACTGTAGAAGTAAGACTTAGAATTTGTTCATGGCTTAGTATGCTAGCTGTTGTTTTGGGTTATTTTAAGCCTAGCCAACTTTTCATTCAAAGATGAAAATCAAACCCTGTACCTTGTGATTATGAGGTAAACACCTTAATACAACCCCCCCCCAACTAGATGTACAAACGTATTGTATTTGCCTGGAATTGAACCCATTTCAACTGTTTGGACCGTAGCTATGATCACCACTGTACCACCATTGCTACACTACAGCTGTTAGAGAGGTAGCATTGAACCATTGCAGGATGGAGTAGGTATTGTTCATGATGGCAGGTCTCCAAAGTAGTAGGAGGTGGGATATGATGTCAAAGGCTTTGAAAATATCCAGGAATTGGAATACAGCTGTATACCTTAAACATTAATGTGTCTGCACATCTGACCTGCATACCTTTTTTTTTTGTCTCTAGGAGGACTTTTGTTGTTGTTACTGAGTTACACAGGAATCCCAAAAGTGAAAAAAATAACAATAAATATAAAATATCTATTTCCCTTAAGTTTTAATCAGGATGTATGAACTCTGTGTTGTGCAAATGGATTTGTAACTAGCTAACACAGTTCTGGAATGGCAAATAAAAATAGTCTAGCGTGAGTGTAGAAACCAAGACAGGAAATTTCTGCCACTGACTACATCAGTCAGTAACACCCATCACAGCAGTGCACAAGGAAGGGTGCAAGGATTGGCTGGGAAATAGCATTTTTTTTTATTTTTTACATTTTCACATAAAAATCATTTAATTTTAAAATAGCAGTAGACCAGCCTGCAGCTATCAGCAAGTTTCTTGAGCAAGGTGAAATGGAATACAGATGCTGCATTCCATTTCACCACCCAGCACATAATCTCAATATTCTTTACTAATTTGCTTAAGTAAGGTAAGCAGAATGCAACCTCTTAGAAGCAGTAAATAATGTGTTTCTCTTTTTATATATTTTATTCATAGGGATATTCTGACGTAGAAGATTGTTTTTAAAATTCTCTTTATATTTCCTGTGTTTGTTGTAAATGTATTTGAGTATTTATTTAGGCTATCAAATAGCTGAAGAAAGTTTACTTTTGAAAACTTCATAAATACAAATGTGTTTGCAGGGAAAGTACCACCAGTTTTAAAATAAACTGTTACTGATTTATGCTGTGATTTAATAATAGTAGATTAAATAAAGACTCTCCCTGGGATTCATGAAGCTCAGCACAAGGACGGCGTTAGCCTTGCGCCAACTGTGTGGCGTAGAGATGGCGCAGCAGCAACACGTGCATATTAATGAAGGTGCGCTGCCGTAACCCACGTGCATATGAAACATGTACGAGTGCAGGGGGCATGTCCAAGCACTGCATGGAGGTGTGAACATGTCGGCTGCAGACGATCAACCTAAAATGTTGACTAGTACAGCCTGCCTCAAATAGTAATCACTCCTGTCAGTGTCCGTGGATACTGAAATGTATGCAAAGCATACAAGACATCATTGTGAACACCACAATAAGAAGTAAACACAAAGGCACATAGCTGAATATTGAGTCCCCTTCCCTCGAACAAAGATATTTAAAACCCCGTGCCTTTATTCCATTGTAGTGTCGCTAGTTATACCAAGTGGAAGCAAAACGCATCGTGTTAGCGCGTCTCCAACTGCCAAGCCTAGCCCAATGATTTTGGTTACCACCTGTCCTAACATTGTGAGGGACAGTCCCCTTCTAGGCAGGTGTGTCCATACCAAAATCATAATAAATGTGACATGTCCTGCGATAGTAGGACATAATTATGTCCCATATGTTATGTAATAGTCCCATACAGTACATATGTCCGTATATAAAATACCTATATGTTACAAGAAACAGAGTAAGCAAGTAAACAAAACAGAATAAGCAACTACACTGCTACAACAATAAAAGCTTATATGTAGGCATGAAACTAAAGTACTATCCTTTGAAATGACCGTGGGTATGTGTTGGCCTGTAAACTCAGGTGTGTGCCACGAAAATGTCTCATCCAGGTCATATGAAAAGGTGGCAACCCTACCAATGGTCAGAACATTCACCCAATATCTGCCCATTTGTGGTCCAAGTCCTTGTCAGGATGGCCCATAGATGAACAGGTATTACCCAGATATGTCTACCATGTCATGAAAGATAAGTATTTGCGAGTACCTATGTGCGTGAAGTACAGCATGTGGATGCTCTGAAATGTTAGTGTAGACCTCACAACCATATTGGTCCCAGAGATATGTAGTGTACGCAATGTGTTCTGTTGACTGTGCCATGGGCCATCAACTAGAGAAGGGATGAATGTTGTTTGTGGAATATGGGGGTGGGGGTAATGTAATAATTCGCCAAGGGGAGACTGGGTTGGATGCACAATAGGTGAACTGGAGGTTTATGAGGGAGCGGTGGGTGAATCAGGAAGATAACCAAAGAACAAATATGCACATCCCCAATACAATCCCACAAACATGTGAACATTAAAATGTACAATACATATTGCATAAACGTTACCGGCACATACCCACATAATGGTCTGGCCTGAACTAAGCCATCCAACCCCAACACACCTGGATACATAACTGAATACCCATCATCCCCTTCACAGCACACCAGCCCCCTTCCTGAACATCCACCAAAACCAGCCATACTCTGGCTGCTAGATAGGTGCGGCCATATCTGCATATAGTGACCCCTACCCATATCTAGTAAGCAGTCACAGGATTGCAAACTATGTATCCCTTGCATGTATAACCCTATCTTACAGCCGTAAAACAAAGATGGTCATCGGTCCCCACAATTTTAGGATATCCCTCATGGGATATGTATCTGTTCTAAACATTAGACTTGGTGTGACGACACGATGTCCAGTCCTGTATACATCTGGACACAAGCTGTATGAGCAGTAGTTGTCCACAAGACTGCTCAGCCTCCAGCCGGTCCTGCAGAACCTATGACCCAGGATTAAACACCTGACAGTGATGCACGTCTCCCCACGTGCATTATTGGGAATATATACCTTTCACATTTGCATAGTGACAGTCGGATATAGGGTGCTTAAGGTGCTGTAAAGCAGATGTAAGTAGGATTACCACCTGCCCCCACCTTGTGAGGGGCAGTCCCTTTTTGGGAAGTTGTGTCCAGACCAAATATAATACAATGACAAATGTCCTGTGATTGTAGAAAATATGTTCCATATTTCATGTAACAGTTGCATAAAACAGTTATTTATGTAAAATACTCAGTTACAAGAAACAGATTAAGCAAACAAACTGCTACAAGAATAAGTGTTCATTTAGGCAAATAAGTTAAGTTCTAGCCTTTGTACTGACTGTGGGTATGTGTTGGCCTGTAAAATCTGATGTGTGTCCTGAAAATGCCCCGCTTTGGCCATATGAAAAGGTGGCAACCCGAGACGCAAGTGTGTATGCGCGACGGTAGGTGGTGGTGATTCAACGGTATGGGAAATGTAAATGAGCATGTAGGTGTATATGCATGTGTATGTACAGACCAATATATACACACACACACACATTGTATGTATATATATATATATATATATATATATATGAGATATGAAGAATGAACATGGTCACAATATAGGAAATCCCCCGTAATAGTGCTGTTATATATCAGGATGGCCATAAGTGAGCACACCTCTGCATCCCCAACAACAGGTAGGATGCTAAAAGTGGAACAAACGATCTCCACTTGCTAAGTCTGACTTTCAACTAGGTACAGGGCAGTCCCAGTCCCCAGTCGGACAAGCCTAAACCAGAAAGACCATATGAACACCCTGACAATCAAACACACATATGTGCCAGGACTATAGGCTTTGGAGGTCTGAATATCCTCGGCGTGAGTCAAAATGCAGCACGAGTCCACAGCAGTAGGGAATAGGGAATGGCGCTTGTGTAGTAGTGTGTTTTTCCCAACAGGTAAATGGATAATGTTGCTCTGCTGTAAAGCCGACATTTAAACATGTAAACATTTAAACATGTAAAGGTGAATGTGTGTATCGCATGGGACTATTAACCAGATCCTTTCAATCAAAGTCATATTGTCATAATGTATAAGGCACAAATAAGCAACAGTAAAAATATGTAACGTACAGTAAGCATAGGCGAGTGTGCCTGCGTGGGAGTAAGCAGCTCCCAGCATAGGAAATGTATGTTTGTATGTACAGATGCAATATATATAGATATATAGCTACATACATGAGAAATATATATATATATATATATATATATATATATATATATATATATATATATATATATATATATATATATATATATATATATATATAAAGAATGGACGTTTTAACAGTAAAGCATACACAAGGGATGTGAAGGGAATCAAGAGCAATGTTGGTATAAAGTGCTTTCAGCGTATGTCATAAAAAGCTGCCCAGGAGTGAGCAGAGCATCGCTACTCACACCACAGGCAGGGTTTTACCAGTGGGAGTAACATCGTTGAAATGCTAGGTCTACTTTACACACAGATGGAATGTAGCCCCATGCAGGGACCTCCAAAAATTGGAAAGCGCAAATGGCCATATTCCATAACTCCAGGAAAGGCATGTATGTGCAAATATACATGGCGGGAGACCCTGTGAATACACGAGGCAGGACAGAATGTGTGTAGGAACCCCAAAAGCTCTGGAGAGGGAAATGTGTAAGGTGTCTCATGGCTGCGATAACAAGTGGATAATGGATGTTACGCATGTAAATTTTACACGGGTTGGGTGGAGGAGCTATGGGTATGTAATTATGGATCCAGGCATGCCAGGGTTGGATGGGCCGGTTCTAATGGACCGCCCCTTGGAGGTCAGCTAGGTCGTAATTGGTATATAGGCATACTCACATGCAGACAACAATATATGTTGAAGTACAAATTCTGTAACACATCCATTCCATTTGTTGACATAAATAATAGGAATGTGCCCATACAAACATCGACAGTACATGGAATAATATGCTGTGCAGAAGAGGGACAGGTCGAATCACACTATCACATTCCAATTACCATCGGTAATCCGTACATGAACATAGAGCGACATCTGTCCACTGTATAATGTGCTACATACCAATTACAAGATAACTGGAGTGTGTCTGTGTTATAATGAATAAGGCACTAGTATGCTGGTGAAGCTTATAAACACCATTACGCATGTGTAAGTGCGTATGAGCGGGGAATGTATTGACACACTGATGTACATATATATATATATATATATATATATATATATATATATATATATATATATATATATATATATATATATATATATATATCTATATATATATATATATCTATATATATATATATATCTATATATATATATATATATATATATATATATATATATATATATATATATATATATATACATACATACACACACATATCTATATATATATATATGTATATTTATATATCTATATCTATATATATATATGACAGCAAGATATGAATATACATGTATGAATACATATGCAGATGTATGTATATATTAATGTAAATATATATATATGTTACAGTAAATATACACATGTATATACCTAGATTATGTTACAGCAGTTACAGGTAACATGTTTAGACCGGACATATATTGGTGGGAGGTCCACTCAACATAACGTTTACTTACCACCCCTCCAGCTAGGCCGGTGAGACATACACAGACACGCAATAAAGGTAAATACAACACTTCTTCCCAGATCACCAGCAGGAAACTACCATTTGGAGAGATCTACAAGGTCTACACTTTAAACATGGACAGCGACATCCCTTGTGGGACACCAAAAATTTGGCACATTCAGCCAATGGGGGAACACAATTACGACCAGGATGTAGCTGTACACGGAACAGTAGGTTGTGCAAGCATGATAACACATGGGTTGACACAACGTATGACATGTGACCCAACATGGGGAGAGTGGGCACTGTGTAGGGGTGTGTTCATATCCCACTGCGTCCACCTGCACCCACAGTAAAGATGAGTGCTGTAGAGTAGTGGTAGGTGGGGGAACTATGGGTATGCGATTATGGGGCTAGGCGTGCAGGTGTTGGCTGGCAGACACGTATTAGGATCGGCCCATGGGTGTAAGTAATATTCTGATGTGGGTATAGCAGATGTCCATGCCTCCCAAACTGTAAGACCACATCTAGTGGATAGTCCATAAACCAATGGGGGAATACATAGGGACCATATCATTGAACTGTCCCCGATTACGAATCAGAATCTTAACACAGTCCCAACTAAACCATCCTAGGACTAGTGATATTAGGAGGAAAGGTGGCAGAATACACGTAATGAATAATGACAAAATGTAAGAGTCATAAACTACATGCACCTCAGACAATGTGTATGAATACATATGTGCACTGTGTCCATCAATGTGTCAGGTTAACAGCACCAACCTTCTAAGTGTGCCCCTGAGGTCGTTATGCAGTGTCCCTGATTCATTGTTTATTCTTCCCTATTCATATGAGAGGTCTGATAGTGAGAAAAAGCGCATGTTCCGCTGACTACCTTAGAAAGTTGATAGAATAATAGGTTTGGAGTTACTACCTGTCCATCCTTTGCGAGGGACACTCCCCTTGTGGGCAGTTATGTCCTGCATAATAACTGTAATTAAGGCAAATGTCCTGTGATTTAGGGCAAAGACTATCTATATTCTCTGTAGTAGTAGCATAAAACAATTATGTTCCTCTGAAACACCTAAATGCTGTAGGTAACAGTATAACCAACTATATTGCTACAAGAGTAACCTTTTATTTAGGCAAAACAGTGAAGTACACCCCTTTCTACTGGCTGTGGGTGTGTTACCCTGCAAAGTCTGACGTCTCTACATACAGGTCCTATAGGGTTGCCACCTTTCCAAATGTTCTGTAGAAATGTCAGACATTCTAGGACTAAACATACCTACAGCTGTGAATAGTACAGGATTACACTTATTTGCACAAATAAAAGCTTAATCTAGCTGCATTTGAATTGCTTATGCTACTTCACATAACATATAGAAGTGTCATATAAAAAATAACTGTTGTATGCAATTATTAATGTAACGTAGAATATAATAATGTCCTGTAATCTGGACATGTGCTATGTCTTGATTATTTTCGCACTGTCCCTTGCAAAGTGGGACAGGTGGTAACCCTAAAGTTCTACCTTGGCCAATTGGGAAGGTGTCAAACCTATAATAGGTATACGGTAGCATGACCTGTCTGACAGATGGGGCTACCACAGCCCAACTGCTCTTTTGTAATGCAGGGTCTCGGTCCCCATGTATCAGCCAGATGGGAGCAGAGTATATGCGGAACACACAAATATGATTAATTCACTGGACAGGCTGCTGATTCCATGCAGTTGAACGCCATGCCGTCGCCTAATAGGCAGCCATTCCCAATACTGTAGTCATGTAGTCCGATGTGATAGGCATTACAAGGTGGGAGCAGATTGTAAGAGGAACACACAATTATGAATGATTCACTGGACAGGCCGCTGATTCCTTACAGTCGAACGCCATGTGGTCGCCTAATGGGCAGCCATTCCCAATACTGTAGTCAGGAGGGGCCTTAGGTCAACTGGTGCCCTAGGCAGAGGGCACAATGGCACCTCCCACCAGACCACCCAGTGCCCCCATCCGGGTCTATCTACGCCAAATAAATACTGGTAAAGTGCCCCCACTAAAGCGGCACCCTAGGCGGCTGCTTAGTTTGCCTATCCCTAAGGCCGGCTATGACTGTAGTCATGTAGTCCGATGTGATAGGCATCACTAGGTATGCCTAAGAGGAACACAAGAATATGAATGATTCTCTGAACAGGTGGCTGATTCCGTACAGTCAAACGCCATGCCATCGCCTAATGGGTGGCCAATCCCGATACTGGAGTTATGTAGTACGATGTAATAGGCATCACAAGGTAATATTGTGGTCCTTGCTCACACCCAGGGGTGTGAGTGACAGATGCAAGCACCAATGCTGGTGCATTAGCAAGTGCGGGATCGAGCAGGTGTAAGCGTGTTTGGCTACCAGTATGCGGGTATTGCATTGGTTAAGCAATTTAGAGGCTAATCGAGTGTAAGAGGCTGTAACCAGAGGATATCATACAGCGCAGTCATTCAACAGTATAGGAATGTATCCCATCATGTAGATGCACATGTGAGTGTTTATGTCTAGCATATAGGTACATACATATATATATAGAGATGTATCAGGGACATACCATGTAGCAGCAAAGCATTACAAACGAATGACATGGGAAACACCAGCAACGCCTGTATTATGCAGTGGTGTTGCTCTGTGTGATCACAAGACTCCCTCAGACAGACATGTGTCAGTCATACACGCAAATAGTTGTACACTGGCCGTATACATCACTCTGTGCATGTAATGTACATTAACACAACAGTACCTGTCCAATCATTATATGTGAACAGTACTCCTGCAATGTGCTGTGTGCAACATCATCATCATGATAAAGGTAAATGGGGTAACCATAGAGGGATCGGTAGTGTTTTGTGTACAATGGGGTCATCCTCCTCACGTGTACCTGGACCATGTAGGAGTGATGTGCATACCAGGACCGTGCGCCTGAGGGACAGTGGTGAGGATAACAGTAGTATGTTATGATGCATATTACAAGGGTTCATGTGTCCAGTGGGCACGTGTGTAATGGACAGCTATGTATTGGCAGATGTTGTCCTAGGAGTCGAATGGCCTTATGTGTCCATAGGTGAGGGTCAGATGTTGGGGAAGGAGTGCAGGTATGGCCGTGAATGATAGGTAGGAGCACAGAAATGACAACATACAGGGTTGGTATATGACACATGTGGCGGGGGATACACCCTGGTTGGGGATGGGTCTTCGGCATTCAAAAGCCCATGGGAACAGTAGGATGGAGGTCTCCAGCCATGGGCAACTGCCATTGCACCTGCACAGCTGCAAAGGAGACAGTGCTGGAGGCTGTCCAGGATGTCCCTGTAAATGTGACACTCTGCCCTTGAACTTGAGTATCTGGCTTCGTAACCCCTTAGGGAGCCACCTACCCAACATGTCCGGGACCACACAACAGTAGATATGTACCTGTCTGGTCCCGCTCCCAACAGGGACATGCTCCATCCTCAGTGGTGGTACCACCAGAAGGTGGTGCAGAGCCAACAGAGGTTGATGTTAATGGCTGGGCCCCAGATGTGCTAGTGCCCGGTGCCATGGTCAGCTGAAGTGAGACAGGAGGATCTGCTGAGACCTACCAACCCATTCAGCCTATGGTGTTGCATTTTAAATCCACATATGGCTTAGTGATAGACAACAGCATACAGGATTACCTATGACAGTATGCATAGATATCACCAGCAACCCAACACAACAGATGGTATACATTTGCAGAGGGAGCACAACACATGCATATATACTGTATGGCAACTGTACAATGTGTAGTAGACATGTGACCACAGCTATGAACAGTTGCCCATCATTGGCTTGTCACTGGGAATCCCACACAGTGTCAGTCATACCACTGTCTCATGTGACACATGTCCAGTCAGGGATGCAATGGCAGTAACACATCCCTATCATCATGTACTGTCTGCAATCCCCACACCATGATTCTGCTGTGCACAGAAGTGTGTTCAGTGTGTAACACAGGAAACGGATGGTTGCACACACTGACCTGTTCACAGATGGCCCTACAGATGGTGTTCCCTCATGAACAGAGTACTGTCATGTCTGTATTTAACATGCAGAATAGCCATTACCGCACACATGTTAAACAGGCAGTAGTCCCAATGCAGCATAGCTACACTTACATGCTGTAGTTGTGTGGCACATCACCCTCCTGTCATTTGGCTATTACCCACTGTGGAAAATGACTGAGGTACATCCATATATCATCTGTGATGCCGTGTCAGAACACCACATCCAGGTACCACTCACACAGACTGTCATGGTCAGATAATAACATCTTTCCCTAGATAAGTGTACTGTCTTTATCATGCAGATGGCTATGGGAACACCATCACAGCTGTACCACACACAATCAGCTAGAGGAGGACTGCAATAGGTGCAGAGACCATCACCTGACCATTTCCATCTGTTACAATACACATGTTGCTGCTGTGCAGGTGTACACCTTCACATCCACCAGAGTGTGTGTGCAGGACAGGCAATGTACACCAGGGAAGGGCTTGGAGACTTAACCATAAGCATCATCTGCCACACGCTGAATACTATAGGGGCAAACCCCACACTACTCATTACTATTACATGTGCATGATGCTTCTACATGTGCCACAGAGGCGGCATGTTACAGTGCTGTAAGAACATGTGTGTAGGTGAGTGCCATCTGCAACAGATATAGTAGACATACATTAGGTGTGGCACACGTCAGTCCACCTGAACGGATGCCATTGTCACCACAACCACACTCTAATGGACACGCATTGACACCTTTGCCAAGGGGGCAAATACACAATGTAACTACTTAGTTTGCCACACCGCAGTAATGCAAAGGACCACATGCACCACAGGGGATATCTGGAGGTTCTTTGGGCTAGGGCATGTGAAAGTGCATGACAACTGTTGGTATGCCAACGAGGTTTATACTGGGAGTGACTCTGGTTGAGAGCATCACAACCCACATGCAGACACAGGGTGCCAGTACTGTCATGCAGGTATGCATTGCTCCATGGGTGTGTAGTGTTTGGCTGTGCAAGATGTCTGTACAAGGCTGGGTGAGGGGTAATCCTTGCCATTGTGTCACCTGACAATGGTGTGCAGTGCAGGGGTATAGTGTCTGCAATGTCCCACACAGATGTGTACTGCATTATCTGGCCTGACATCCTGGTTACCAATGTGTAAGGCCATAGCTTTGCAATGCATGCCATGTCTGTGTTTGGTAGTCCTTCACATGGAAATTGCCTGGGATGTGCATGTCCCACAATACTCTACAGTGACATGTACAGGTGTACCTGGTTTGGCAGACACATGTAGTGTACACAGCCTGTTATACCCAGATGTGTGGTGTGGTGAAACCTGCTTATAGTGAACAGGTCAGCCCTGCACGTGCATGGATAGAATGGAGAGGTATTCTGTGGTGTAAGTGGCATGGGTCCATACAGGGCACATGTGTACAGCATTGTCTGGCCTTAGTGGATCACATATGATGGCACCAGATATATTGCAGCCATTCAGTGTGGAACATAGTGAAGGCACAATGTCTACATATATGTGCCTATTGTACCACTGTACAGGGTGCCACGTCCTCTGCAGGCCAGTGCGGTCACACCATACCTACTATCTGTCCTCAATGTTCATGTTACTAGCAACATAGTGTGATATCCTAGGCAAGGTTGTATGTGCATGGCACATGAGTGCAGGACATATACCGGGTACTAGTAGGGCGGCATACTTAGTTCATCAGCCATTTTGCCAGATATATGGGTATGGCTTGCCAACAAAGTGCCGTAGCTGACTGACAGCTGTACTCCTCGTGAGGTGGTCAATGTGTCATAAGACGGATACTATATAGGAAAACTACAAAACCCGCTCCCAAACATGTCCAATGGTAAGACAGTCACAGACACCCAGGCTCTGACAGACAAACACACACTTGCCCTGTCCTGTATATAAACCCCCTACCGTATCACACTGCAGCAACACACGTTTAGGGCACACACTACAGCGAATACTACAAAGCACTATACTTGTCTCATGCAGGCAGACACACACACACGGCAAGTGTGGGACTAGAACACCGACCTAACTACTTTATTACACTACAGCTTTACACAGTTACAGAACACGCTACCGAGATTACTGGGACACAGCACTCCCAGAGGTGTATTTGTAGATGGGTGACATCATCGGCCTTGCTAATGGTGGGTATAAGAAATGTATGGAGTGTGGGCAGTCTAAAAGCAATTTAGAGTCCACTAGCAAATGGGGACAGACACACACACACACACACACACACACACACACACACACACACACACACACACACACACACACGCCAGTGGCGGGTACAGAACACCTGCCTATTTACAGATTACTATTACAATACTATATACTTACGAATCGCGCCACACAGACTACACATGTCAAGGCTGTCATGACCATCTGGGAATGCGGACATCAACAGAGATGCTGGCAGTTAAGACATACATACCTGTGAACCTGTGTGTTTAAAGTAGGAATCCATCCTGACCTGGAGTATCCCCATCTGTGGAATGGATAACTACTA
Organism: Protopterus annectens; assembly: GCF_019279795.1. Classification (NCBI taxonomy): domain Eukaryota; kingdom Metazoa; phylum Chordata; order Ceratodontiformes; family Protopteridae; genus Protopterus; species Protopterus annectens. The sequence continues at coordinate 289,277,916 of NC_056732.1, read as the reverse complement.
CCACTATACAGGGTTACAATGGCCATGCCCATACACAGAGGCACATAACCGACACAAGGTGTCACAGGGCATGCTCACACACTTAGTAGCACAGGGCTGTTCGGAATGCACTGTGTGTCCATCTACACAAGGATATACTGGGCATGTTCATACTCCTAGTAGTACAGGGCTGACTGGGATGCACTCTGATGCTAAACATGAAGGGCCACAGTGGCAATGCTATTACAGGTAGACGTAAAGAACACATTGTAATGGGCTCTGGTGTTAGTAGTTGTCATTGTTAGCAGGAACGCTGCTCTGCATATCTTTGACACCGGTCTTTTACACATCAGCTGTCATTCTGGGATGACATGGCTGACAGTATGCAGGCCTTTGTCACATATCACATGCATCCATGATACAAGGGAATGTGGGTATTACCCAAGTCGCATCCGCCCACACAGTGCCATTCCAAGGCAAATGTCCTAAACACAGGTTAACTCCCATACACCTACAGGACAACTGCATTGTTTTCTTATGCTAACCAGTGCTAGATATGTAGCATCCATATTCACAGCTGGTCACTGTAGATCCAACAATGGGGAGTACTGATATCTGTGCAGTGAGGAACACCTGGCTGATGTCTCAGTAGTGCACAATAGCACAACCACTGTATACCTCAGAACCAGACATGTGGGCCATAACACAGGTATGGACCACTCCAGGTGGTGTACCCACATAAATAAAGGCCACTCACATATACTGACTGGTCCCCCCACAAAAGGCATCACAAGTGAGCCATGTGCAGGACACAGTGTCACATGTTGCATTCTAGGATGTAAACTGCAGACACCACCATACCCTCGGACCACCAACATGCAACCATACATGTTGTATGACATAGATGAGTACACCACCATGTGACCCTTGACCTGTGTACTGTACTAAGCTCTACATTAACTGTAGAGAGTACACATTTCCACCATTAGCAGATGTCTGTTGCTGAACACCAGTACACACCCTCATGTATGGATATGACATACATGTACCTGCCCTGGGTATGTACATGCCACACACACAGCATACCTGTAAATAGCTTAACTGTTGTAGTCCTTTGTGCAAACAGGTGGCTACAGCTATTACACACATGCACATGGAATGTAGGTCCATGGCTGCTGAATGCTAACAGTACATAAGGTGTGATATCAGTATTGACAGAGGTAATATCCCCTCTGTACTGGTCACCCATCATATCATACAACAGTCCATGTGTCATGTATGTCATTACACATATCCACCAATTGCAATGCCTACAAACATGACCAAATGTCAGGATTGTAGGACCTACACACCTGTACATGTAGTGTTGTGCATTCAGATAACATGCGTGTGCAGTTGCTGATGTATGCAGGTGGCATGTATCCTAGTACATCATGCAGCTGCAATGCAGCCTCAATATTGCCAACTGTATATGGTGATATGCTGAATGCACAGAATGATGTACCACAGGTATGGACAGATGTGTTGAAATAACTAAGTGGTGGGGCATCTTTGCAAATGGATGTTTGCTGTGAACAGCTCACAGGTGACACAAGCGGTCCTACAATACCCTGTGTAACCATAAGCAATGGTTTTGTTAATTGAAGAACATAACACACAACTTAGACAGCAGTCAGGGTGACAGCGAAGGTAAATCACTTAACACCTGTTAATAGATATGATGTCCCTAGTGCATATATCAGTACTGTTGGCACAGGAAGCATCAGTACAGTTTGTAACGCATGCAATACTGCTGTACTTCTGACATACATAACCTGAGCTAGGCAGGTCTGAGATTCACAGTACTTGCATGTGTGGTTGCGTGTGTGTCCATATATGTCACGTATTGTGGGGAATACATCTCAGTTGTTACTCACTCTCCTGTATACTAGTGTACACATCTTTACAGACTGCAATGTAGAAAGCAGGACATAGGCAGGGGTGTGTATCTCACACACGTGAGGTATCTGTATGTGCATGACATAGGTGTATTAATTACTGAATGCCACAGTGTGTGTATGTAGGGCTGACTGGTCCCTGGGGTGAGGATGTATGTTACCGTACTGAACTGATAAGACCCCTCCCACCATCCAGGCGATGCATTCTACTATCCGTGTTGATGTCCCTGATCTTAGGCCATACTGACTACCTGTACATGTGTATTCTCTGTGGCGCGTCATGTAGGTGCACAGTACTGTAATGATGATTTGCACATAGGCAGGGGTCCTCATCCCACCAGTAGCAACTGCGTGCAAGTGTGTGTTACTGTGTTGGTGAAGCCGTGAGTGTGTGTTACAGTGACACTGAATACATGTGCATCAATACCTGAGTGTGTGTGTGCAGTTGTGTGTTGGCATGCTGTCATGGGAACGTGTATTACTGATTCCCATTGAGGCATCACACTTCCCACTGGCCTCTACCCTTGTAATCAGCTAGACCACTCTCTTACCTCACCACTCCATGTAACTGTACCTGTGATGTCACCCTTTATGGATGTCACATCTGTGGCCACAGTAGCTTAATACACAGCTATCATGCTCTTGGAACAGTAGACGTGTTTGTAACATGGGACATTCTCACTGGTATGTGGCAGCTACACGATGCATGCTGGTAATATTCATACATACCTGTGAGTAGTCCACATTGACATATGAGCCACTTAACTGCAAACATTGACATCCACTGGCACAAGCAAGTAGACCTGAAGAAGGACAGCAGAACTTCATGACCAACATGCATTTACTGTTGTTACACAAGACACATACTGTCAACAGTATTGTACACCTGTACTACATGGTATATCTGCTGTCTGTCAACAGTCCTCAACATTTGTAAACTACACATATCATCCTAGTCTGTTCATTCTGTGCATCTGACCATATGAGCATGTCCCTGCACCGATGGTGTGGATGTCAGGGATGCGGCACAGGCATCATCATATGCACAGGATGTTAATGTTTGCCAGAGGCATAGGCTGCACCATTGGATGACATCATGTGTGTGGGTTTGGGCCTTTGATCTAATTAGGCATGTGTGGATGTTATGCCTGTGTGTGTTGTGGTGCCCTACATATGTGTCCAGTGTGTGCGTGTATGTCTGCACACAGTTCTTCCATGTGTCTGGCCTACACAGGAGTATTATTGACAGCTGCAGACTGTACAGGCGAGGTTTTACAGTTCATGGTGTCTGGCCATGAACATGTGACCTTTGCCTGCCAGGGGTTGCATGGGCACTACCAGACAAAGGTGCAGATTGGGTACTGTCTGATGTCACCTGTCCACTGGAACCATGTCCCTGTTGGGACCATCCTGGGCCACGTGCACGTGGCCTGCTGTGTTGTGGTGTGGACAGCACAGCACCAGACGCACTGCTGCTGCTACCGTCACTATGGGAGCGGGCATGTGAGGTAGCTTGTACACGTAGACCTGACACAGTGATTTAGCAGGCCTACGTCCACATGCCCGATGCCTCAATCCTACCAGATGTTCCAACACAGACAGCGGATTGTCATGCCATGGTAAAGGACTCCAACTATGTCACCCAACTGTCTATCCAAAGCATAAGTAATCTGCTGTTGAGCATTTACCATTGCCTGGATGCTGTTATTTAAAGAATGGGCAGCAGCCTTCGGTAGCCTCTGATCTTCTCTGTTGCACCATTCAGCACATGCCTGTGCCTCACTTACACCCTGAAACATGTGTCTGGTGACATCAGCTGCTGTGCTCTGTCATACAAGAGCATGTTGGCCAGAGGTCCTCTTACGAGCAGCACTGGCCACGTGCGTGTGTGGGGCACCTCCAGTAGTTTGGCTGACACCATGGTGTGCAGCACACCTTCCATAGCCCCCACACTTTCCTGATCCAAGCTACCACGCACCAACTGTCCTTCCTCTATGGCCACTGGTGATGGGGTATGTGCAGGTATGGGATCTGTGTGCGGGGATGAGGTGGATATAGATGGAATGGCAACTAATGGCACAGTTTCAGCCCCTGCCTGTGTCCCAATCATATGTTCATTATCACTGCTATAGTCTGTGGGAACACTAACATCTGATGTACCGTAGGAGGGCAATGCACCTACATCACCTGTGAGGGCAGACAAGAACTGTACATTACAATCTATACAATAGACACACACACGCATGCAATATGACAGAAGGCATGCAACATGCATGTGATACGGCAGACGGCATGCAGTGCAGACAATAATAGTGGTAGTTATCATACATCCCTAGGTTGCACACAACAGCATGAATGTGTCTTGGCATGCAAATTACACAATCATAGTAGTGGTTAGCATACATCCCTGTGTTACACCATGTGGACCAGCACAGGTTAACAGTACACCTGCCTGATGTGTGGCATATGACCTTGATAATCACATGTAGTATGTCATGTGATCTGCTGACGTGTGCAATGACATGCATACATGTTTAACACAATGGTGTCCTGTCAAATATACAGTGGGGCAATGGTGTACCAATTCAGTGTTGTCTGTCCGCCCTACAGATATACTGCAAATTTAGCTGATGTGCATGGCCATTGCAGGGAATCATGAGGCGTCTCTAGTGCTATACAGTGTAAGTTACAGACAGGGTTCATAGCCATGACTGTGTTCAGATACAATACATATATACTGTGGAATGTGACCCACGTCACTGAGTTGTATACACACTAAACCATGATGTGGAAGTTGTGACACAGTTCACTGATGGGTATACGGATGACACCCCTGCACATCTGCAACCATATTGCTGCTGCCTGGCAACTATGGCCAGACATGGCGAACACGTCAGTGCACCATGTCCCACATGACATCTGTGTACCACACACACGAGGAGCTAGTATGGCATTTATGTCCAACACCAGCAACAGGAATGTACTGTATCTGTGGCCTGATGTGGATATTGTACAGGTGACTGCTGTCATGTTGCAACACCCTCAAGATGTTCAACATATCTTATGTGGTGGATTGATGTTACGCCTAAACAATATGTGCACAGGCCTGTAGGATGTCTAGTGTTCCACATCTACATTATGACCATTATACAAAGGCCATGGTTGAACCATGTGTAGCCATTGTACAGCATGGTGTACACGCAAGCACAACACATCTACTGTCTGTGTTGCTTCATGTCTCTGGCTATCCTCCATGGCCATGTGTGTACATGTGTTGTTCAAATTATTGTGATGGGCAGTCTGTGTTGTCCCATATGACATATATGCTGCACTTACAACAGGGTTATGCAGATAAAGGATGGTATGTGGGATTTGCTTTCAGGTAAGGTAGGGGTAGTAGCCAGGCCAATAGATGTCATGGACATGTCAAGATAGCACATCACATTGTGTGACATTCATAGCAGGGCTATGATCCACACCGGTGAAACCTGTATGCTGACGATACTCCAGCCCACTGTGTAGTACTGTTTGTATTCACCACATATGTAGATCAGATCTGTTGTACGTCCCTAAAGTGAACAGCACCTCCACCATTGTATGCACAGCTGTCAACACATCTGGCAATAAAGTTTGTGAGGATTCATGTCGGTAAGATGATTCACATAGTTTGCAAGTGTTGCACATGGGTAGTCATTGTGATGAATTGCAGGTCTGACCTGTATATTGTGACAGGACTATACATGATGTGTACATGTTGTGAATGGCCACATGGCAGATTTGTGCATTACGGTTCCTGATAAATAATAACACTCTCATCTGCAACGGGCTGCTGTTGCAGTGGAACAGCAGAGGTACCTAAATAGGAGTAACACAGCAGTATGAGCTCCAGGCTCAGTGGTTGAGAGACACCCACCTCCACAATATCAGCTAAGGCTTGTGGATGTGGTTCTGCAGGTGTCCCCAGGTTGGCCAGTAGCTCCTCGGTACGTGTGAGTGGGGCTGGGTTGGTGGTCCACCACCTGTTGCACCTTGTTCCTTGGCAATCACATTCGCACACTGTTTCGCTCATCTAATGAGGTCTGTACAGTGTCTGCGCACCTGCTGGTATGTGCTGTTGTGGCCAGCCACATCATTAACCCTCCTGTGAAGTTCCATCCACAGGGCTGTGCATCCTGTGGCATATGGCTGAGCAGGATATTGTGATTGTCGAGTAGGTATGGGATGAGGGCCTCATCCTCCAAGCGTGTAAAAGGGGGAAGCCTTGCATGCGGCATACCTGGAAGACATAATGATGGATACAGGTCACAGTAAGTCACAGAGACATACAGAGCTACATCTGAACATACATGTGTATCACATTAATTCAGTTTAAATAGTTGTATTTGCAAACCTTCATGACACTGACGTGTTTGTGTCACACACATGTGACACTCAATGTTGAGTGGATATTATCACCATATATGTGTGTGTGTCACCTGATTACATTGCTCATACTCCATGTGGTTGCTGTCTTGATGTGGGCATGTCTGTTTGCCTGTACTGGTGTTCCTACCTATCAGCACATGGCTGGATGTGTCCACATTAATGCACTCGACCTTGATGCAGTGTATATGTCACATATAAGGACTTACACTGCCTTAACAGACATGACCTGTGACCCTGCAAACATGCTCACATAAGGTTTTACATGTTTGTTTTCTGCCATATACATCTACACGGCACTGTACAGTGATTCAGCATCCTGCCATGTATCACCTGTGTTGCACATGTGATACACATGGGACACTGGCTAGCCAGATAGTATTTGCAGGGATGGATATCAACTATAGCATGTACAGTCAGTCACTTAGTGGGCTATATGCCATAGGCCATGTATGAATCTAGGATGAAAGGTTACCTGGCAGTAGCCGACAGGTGGGTCTGTGAGGCCAGGTGGAGCAGTGCCACATAACTGATCCACGGAGTAAATGATACATATGCCATGTGTTGCCATATGGTCATCACACCATGTCTGAGAGGGGAGTGATGTGCAGCTTTCATAGGTTCATAGGTTCATACTAGGCTATCTGCCCTGGGGCAATTATAAGCCTATCCCGATTTTGTTTGGCTTACGCCACCCCTTGATTTGAGTATGCTGTGCCCTTTTTAAGGTTTAGTTTGCTGTGCCTCTGTCTAATAGTGACACGGAAGTAATCCTCGGGACAAACCTATGATCCCTCATCCACACATCAAGATTCTTCTTGAAGAGATTCAGTGAGGTGCTCTGCCTAACATGAATTGCAATTATATTCCAGAGCGAAGGGAGCCTCTGGGTTATGAATCTGTCCCTCCAGCAAGTTCTATTTATTTCAGTGCTGAGGTTCAAGTCCCTCGAGCGTGTGGCTCTAAGGGATTTAGATTTACTAAGGTGGAGCATGTCCATTAATTCTGGATTGGACATAGCTTTATATGTCAGGCATAGATCGCCTCGAAGTAGGCGGTATGCAACTGAGTAGAGCTGGAGTTTTTTTAACCGAGCAGCATATGGCATCTGTTTGAGTCCCTTGATCCTCTTGGTGAGGTACTTTTGGGGTCTTTCTAATTGCTGCAGGTGTCGGGTAAGGTACATCCCAAAACAGGCATTGTATTCTATGATGGGCCTGATGAGGGATGAATAAAGGGGCACGATTACCTCTCTTGATCTAGAGGTGAATCCTTTCATGATGAGGTGGGCTATGTAAAAGGTCTTTCTAACCACTTTGGCAATGTGGTTGTCAAATGAGAGATTGCTATCAACTTGGGTCCCCAGATCCCTAATTTCTTTCTCTGTACTTAATGGGTTACCGCCTATGTGGTAATTTGTGGGCACATTGTTTTTGCCAAAGGGTATGACTATACACTTTGTGGCATTTAGCTTTAGACCATGGCTCTGGCACCAGTTATCCATCTCTGTGAGACCTTTTTGAAGGATGTTTGTGTCAGCTGGAGAGTTGATTATGGCGCCTAGTTTGCAGTCATCTGCGAACTTGGTGAGCCATAGTCCTCCCACGTTGGCCTGTACCTCGGAAAAGTATATACCGAACAAGAGCGGTCCCAGCACAGAACCTTGTGGGACACCACTTGTGACTGGTTTCGAGTCTGACATGGCTCCAGCAACTCTCACTCTGTGGGTTCTGTCTCTGAGCCAGTTTGCGACCCATCTTGTGACATAGGGGTTTATATTTAAGCTGGATAGCTTATCTATGATGCCCGAGTGGGGTATTGTGTCAAATGCCTTTGCTAGGTCCAGATAGGCTGTGTGGACTACCTTCCCTTCATCTATGGCTTTGGTGACTGTTTCGAAGAAGTCGACCAGGTTCAAAAGGCAGGATCTGCCCTTGATGAAGCCGAACTGGGTAGGATCTAGTGTCTGTAGGTCCCCAATGTCTTTGTTTATAAGCTCCATGATGATCCTCTCCATAGCCTTGAAGACTAAGCTAGTCAGGCTTATGGGGCGATAGTTTCCTGGGTCCGTAGAGGCTCCACCTTTGTGGAGTGGGCCCACTGTTGCTGTACGCCATTCTGTGGGCACATATCCTGTAGTGAGGCTGAGATTGTACAGCTGTTTTATTTGAGGGATTAGTTCTTCTTGGAGTTCATGTAGTACGCAACCCGGGACGCCATCTGGTCCCATGGAAGCAGTGTTTTTTGGTTTGGAGAGGGCAGCCTTCACCTGAGCATCAGAGATGTTTGGGAGGCAGCCCTCTGCCAGGATAGATACTTGCTCTTTTTTGGGGGGGGAGGGGGTGGAGAAGTTTGCACTGAACCTGTCTGCCAGGATATTGGCGATGTCTGTGGGTTCAGTGTATTTTTTGTCATTTAGAATCAACTCAGAACAAGTCTGGGAGTTGCATCCCAGGTTCCTAACATAACTGAAAAAAGCCTTATGATTGTCTTTAGTGTCCTGAGCAATTTTTCTCTTGAAGCTGGCCTTGGAGGATTTTATGAGGGATCGTAATTTTTTGCTAGTACTGATCAGAGATGCCTTCCCTATTAGGGATTTTTCTATATCATGTAGTATCTTCCTCCTTCTGTTGTACAGTTTATTTATGGCTGGGGTCCACCAGACTGGACGCCTGCCTTTGGATGTTTGGGTTTTGGTTTTGTTTGGGATAGCATGATCCATGCATTCCTGGAGATGTCCGTAGAATGTGTTTATATAGGATTCTGCAGTTTGGGCCGTAGTTTCCACTGGCACTGGGGCCTTGAAGGATTCCACTTCGGTTTTGAGAAGTGAGTTCACTTTTGAGAAGTTTTTCACTGTGGTTTTCTGGGCTGGGGGTGGGGTCGGGATGTGGACATCCAGTGAAATTAATTTATGGTCTGATCTTACCAATGAGGGATATACTTCAGGTGTGGAGCATAGAGTCCCCATGTTGGTAATGATCAGGTCTAGTATATTATCCCCTCTTGTGGGAGTGGTGACTAGTTGTTCCATAGCATTTGAGTTTATAATTTCCAGGAACCTTTGGGCTATGGTGCTGGGGCTTGAGTAGTGCTCCCAGTCTATGTTTGGGTAGTTGAAGTCACCCAATATAATGGTGTTCAGAGAGATCTTCATGTTCTCCAATGTTTTCAGGAAAGCAGAGTGGGATTCCTGACTTTGAGAGGGTGGTCTGTAGGATGCTATGAACTGAAAAGCAGTCTTGCCCACTGTTAGTTGCACATGGATGGTCTCTGATACTTCGTGCAATGCCACTAACCTGGAGGTGTGGATATCCTTGATAAATATGGAAACTCCTCCTCCTTTTGTGGTTCGGTCCAGGTTTTGGAGCCGAAAAGCATGATATGAGGTATAACCTGGTAATGCTGGGGTGCTCTCTGGAGCCTTGAACCAGGTTTCTGTCACTGCACAGATATCAATGTTCTCCATACTGAGGAGAGCTTCGACTGTGTGCATCTTGAGGTTAAGACTTCTGGCGTTTAGCAGCATTACCCTTAGTTTCTTGTTTCTTGTGCTGTCTATGGAGGTGGGTTTGACTTTTGAGCCTTGCCTAAAAAAGGCACTATGGGGGTGGCAAGAGCCTTTGCCAATATCCGAAAGCCCAGTGGTGACAGGTGCAAGCCGTCCCTAGCGAAGCAACGTGGCTTGTCGAGCATGTCATCCCAGGCTGACAGACACTGGATCCCCTTAGAATGACACCAAAATTTTAGCCAATTGTTAAAATCGATCATTTTGTCTTTGTACTGTGGCATCATTCTGGGTGAGGGTAAGATGCTGCTCAAGGTCAGGATAATACCGGCCTGGGCTACATGATCAGAGAGCTCCTTTATGTCTCTTTTCATGTAGTCCAGGGAGGTACGTCTCAGGTCATTCACACCAGCATGTACAATGACCGAGTCATATTTGTATTTGCTTTGGAGTGACCTGAGTGCTTGCGTAATGTGGCGGATCCTAGTGCCTGACAGGCAGCTCACTGTGACCTTCTCTTTATTCAGCCTGGTGAGCGGGACGTCAGTGTGTCTGACAATAGAGTCACCAATTATAAGAGTATCAGGTGTGTTATTCAGCCTTAAGGGCTGTGGCTGCTTGGCACACTGACTTTGTGGGCTATGTGTTGTGTGTGTTTTGTTTTGGGGTAGCGTTTGCTTGGATGTCTGCTTTGGAGGTCTCTGTTGCTTAGGTAGATTTTTATTTAGAACCTCCGAGTATGTTTTTGTGTATTTATGTGTTTGGTTCGCTGATGTGGTGGGACTATGTGATACTGGAATTGTGTTGTGTGAGGTTACCTTCTCCTCCTGACTGGTTTCACCAGTTTTGAAATGAGAGAGCTCAGCCTCCAGTTTGGCTATATGGTTGCATCTCTCACATATATTTGAACCTGTTTGGAGGAGGAGAGAGTTGTCCGTGTACATGAGGCAGTTGTAACATTGCCTCAAAATTCCCAGATTCACCAGCTGGACTGGAGAGGAAACCACTGACTGACCTTTGGACATGCTAGAGTAATATAGGGAAACTGAATTAAGATGGACCAATAGGGGACAAGGTAATTGTAGAGAGTATAAGAGTAAGTAGTGCTTACATGGGATTAAACATGTGTATTTATTTATTTAATATTCATGAAGTATGAGTTAGGCTGATTTGCACATTTGAATTGTTTTTGGGGTTTTTATTGGTTAAAGTTTAATGAGCCTGGATATTTAAATGAGTAATTAAACATCAATGGTTGTCTGATGAAGTCCATTTTATGGATGAAAACGCATGAGAAGTGTTTGTGATTTTAAAACGCGTTTATGTGTTTATTTTTCTGTGTGACATTAAAAGCTTGAAAGTTTTTAAGCAGCATCGAGTGTTCCTTTGGGCTACTGCACTACGGAGAGGTTAGTAAGTAGTGCTTATAGTTTAATAGTGCTAACTTGTAAGATTACTTATTTGGACCAGTGAAGGGTCTTAGAATGAGAATATGGTGTTTAAATTGAGAGATAGAGCAGTTCTAATGGAAAAAGTGAAGAGCAGACTTTGTGGAGCCAGGAATAGTTTAAACCCAATTAGGCGGCGCTGCCCGTTGTTGCGCTATGCACAAAAATGCGCAAAACCACACAAAAGAGGGATTTAAAAGAGGAAGATCAAGGAGTTTGGAATTGACCCAAAATGGCCAATAAAACTACAGTTTTAAGTCAGTAACCACTCCCACTGGGGCAGGCAGGCTGCTCAATGTTTATCACTGCCACTGATGAACAGAGAGACTTCCCTTTAGCCCAAGCAAAAAATGGCCTCCAAGAAACTTACAAACAGTTCAGAACAGCAAGCCTGTAACTGAACTTTTTTAAATCTCAGAAAAGTGGGAAAAAAGCAAGATTTTTGTTTTTCTGTTTTTTTCAGAGATAGCAGAGGTTTACAAGTATCAACAAGTTATAACAGTGCAGTAAATGACCCCACACTTGAGTGCTAGGCCAGAGACAGATAAAATGCAAGTTTTGAGAAAAAAACTATTTTAAAAATAAGTGCAAACAGGAAATTCAGTAAACAGCTCTAGGTTTTGCTCTAAATACAGTTACTAATGCAGAAATCAAGTTTAACAAGCCAGAAAATGCTCAAAGTAGGCGGCTATGCAGAAAAACTTAGCAAATAATCTGAAGAAAAATACTTAAACTCTCAAAAGTGGCTCCTTTCTTCTCTCAGCGTTTTCTCCTCTTGGTGGGTGCTTCACCAACAGCCAACAAGTCTGAAAAGATGCCAAAACCACGAGGCAATCGAGATTTAAGAGAGGAATATCAAGGAGTTTGGAATTGACCCAAAATGGCCAATAAAACTACAGTTTAAAGTCAGTAACCACTCCCACAGGGGCAGGCAGGCTGCTCAGTGTTTATCACTGCTACTGATGAACAGAGAGAGACTTCCCTTTAGCCCAAGCAAAAAATGGCCTCCAAGAAACTTACAAACAGTTCAGAACAGCAAGCCTGTAACTGAACTTTTTTAAATCTCAGAAAAGTGGAAAAAAAGCAAGATTTTTTTGTTTTTTTCAGAGATAACAGAGGTTCACAAGTATCAACAAGTTATAACAGTGCAGTAAATGACCCCACTCTTGAGTGCTAGGCCAGAGACAGATAAAATGCATAGTATGGCAGGACTATGTCAAGTGTATGGGACAAGGATCTGTTCAGCATGTGGTAGGTGGAGGTCCATGAGTATGTGTTCGAGATCAGGATGAGTACGTGTAGCATGCCCAACATCACTGGGTTGGACATGGCCAATACCCCTTAAAGGAAATATGTGATCTGATATGGGTCACTTGAGTGTTCTGTATGGCTGGACAATGATCTCTATATTCATGAATGGCACCCTATCATTATTAGGGTTGCCACATATGACTACCTAACAGGTATGGTGACATAGCTATCACAATAAAGACAACTGCCCAGCTGCATCCCTCACACACAAGTGTCCATTATGTTGACCGCTGCCTAGGTGGTAGTTCATGGATAGGATACAAACTTATTAACAGAAGAGTGACAATGTGAGTCAGCTATTGCTACTAGGTCATAGTCATTCGCATACTTCAATAGGCAGATGCCTTCTGTTTGTCTGTGAGGTATGGACTACAATGAGGGGAATAAAATTCATTAACCTTGACATACTGTAGCTGCCACTGGTGTGATGATCACGTATTATTCAGACACCTTCTGTAGTGCTGGTTCTGCTAGCAGTCCTGTTGCAAAACACTCCTGTGACAGAGGAATGTACATCTAGTATACCCAGTGTAGGTGGTACACAGTAAGGGTGATGATGTCCTATGATCTGGCAAGGTTATGATATGCAGTGTGACATCAACCATACTGTCATCTACATCTGTACTGCTGACATCACTTAAGTGATCAAGGTTCATGGCCTTCCAGACCAGACTCAGCAGGGCAGTAGTAAAGTACATCCCATTATCAGTGGTGTCTCCCCCTTTGTGGGTTGTGATACCTGTTGATGTGCACCATTCAGTGTGTACACAACTTGACATGGACCTATGTTTTACATGATGTGTATGTGGAGAGCATCTTGTTTTGCCATATGTGTATGATACAACCTGTGATGTGGGCATGTCCCATGCAGACTGAGTGCAGCTTGTACCTGCATAGTTGTGGGTACAGGGGCCCTGTGATGTACATGGATATATGCTTGTGTACCTGTTGGGGGGAGGGTGCCGTGTGTTTATATTATCCAAAACCCTATCTGGATTGTTTATTCATGCTAAGCACTTGTTCAGGACTTGTAAACACTATGTAAGCTAATAACTACTATAGCACTCAATCTTCCTCATTACCTACAGGTAAGGGTGAACAGGTTTTGTACATACTTTTCTCACTTGCGTAGAGTAATGTAGCTCTTGTACTCACTTTCCTCACTTATCTAGGTGAATATAGTTCTATATTCAGGCATGTCCAAGAGTCAATTGCCAGTGTTCTCACCTGTCTGTCTGATGAAACTGGACATCTTGAGGCAATGTACACATTGCCTCATGTACACAGACAAGCCTCTCCGCTTACCACCCAACACTACAACCTGTGAGAGATGCACTCATCTAGCCAAACTGGAGGTAAAGTTCTCTCCAACCAAGCCTGACACTGACTGACATGTGGAGAAGGTACACAGTCGCACAACACCACACTCATCACATAAGTCTCACTGAATCTACCCCACCATTAACTGGGAAAACTACTCGTGTACCAACACATTAGCTCAATGGTTTCTGGAATTCATAAACACCAATGCCCTGACTCAACATATCCATACACCCGCCAGGGGCAACAATATCCTAGACCTAGTCATTACCAACATGAGTGATTGGTGCTCCACATGTGAAACCAACTCCTCTTTGGTCCGATCAGACCATGTGCTGAACACCATCGATATCCACATCCCACACCTACCCCCCATTAAGGGAACTACAGTATAATATGTGTACAAGGCCAACTACATGCTTCTTAAAACAGACGTGGTGGACGCCATGACACCCATGCAGATGGACAGTACTGTTACAACTGCTGAATCCTAAACAAATGCACTATATAAGCACTTACAGGAGTGCATGGCTTGTGCTATCCCAAACAGAACCATGATGCTAAACTCCTAATTAACTAAACAAATCTGGGGGTCCCCTGCCATAAACATATTGTACTACAGGAGGAAGACACTGTTGCAAATGAGAGTAAAATACCATCCATGGAGGAGATTCCTGGCCAGCCTCAGTAAGAAGGTGAGATCCCTTATAAGATCCTCCAAAGCTAGCTATGAAAACTATAACGCAACTAATACCAACAACAACCACAAAGCATTCTATAGCTATGTCACATATCTTGATGTCAACAACCAGATCTGCTCTGAGTTACAGCACAAAAGCATGAACAATTTATATTGGCAACATTCTGGCAGATCCCTGTCAAAGCTGCACACTCTAAAGGCAATATCACAGCATCCATAGGAATGGGCAACATCCCAGGCTGCGTTTTACATGAACTTCAGATCGTACTGTCTCCCCACCTAAGCACCATGTTCAATAATAGCCTCACATTGGGCATAGTGCCTCCTGAATGGCACACAGCAACAGTTATCCCACTCCACAAAGGTGGCACCAGAATGGAACACAGGACCTATTTCCCTATAGGCCTGACTAGCCTGGTCTGCAAGGCTATGGTGCACTTCATGGATCGCTGTCACAGAGACATTGGATACCTCCCAACCTTTGACTCTCCCTGTTTGGCATTGTTAAGGCCGGACCATGCCTCCTAAACCTGGTGGACATCTTAGAGACAGTTATCAAGGCTTAAGATGAGGGTAAGGAGGTCCACACAGCCTACCTAGATCTCTCATAGGCATTCAACACCATTCCTCCTTCTGGTATTATCAACATACCCATCCTCCTGAACATTAACCCCTACGTCATGTGATGGTTTGCAAAGTGCCTCACAGACAGAACCCACACAGTAGGAATTGCAGACCCTAGGTCCGACTGTATACCAGTTACAACTGGCGTCCCCCAGGGCTCAGTCCTAGGACCCCTCATGTTCGGTATATACTTCTCTGATGTACAGACAAGCACAGGAGGGCTTTGGCTGAACAGGTTAGCAGACGGCTGCAAACTAGGGGACATAATTGTTCCCCCAGCTGTTACAAACACCCTCTGGAAGGGTTGCACTGAGACGAATACCTGGTGTTAATATCAAGGCGTCAAGCTGAATGCCTAAAAGTGCACAGTCTTCCCCTTTGGATACAATTAATTACCCGTGGACTACCACATAGGTGCTAGTCGCCTACATACAGAAAAGGTAATACGGGATCCAGAAACCCCGGCAGACAGCAATCTCTCCTTAGATACCCATGATGACAAGGTGGTTAGAATATCCTTCTACATGGACCCCCTAATCTCTAATGGGTTCCCATCCAGATCAGAGGGGCCATTGTGGCTCTACACATGTGATATTAGATCCATTAAAGGATAACACCCCATTTGGGATATACCTTACAAGACAACTGCAACAGCTTGGAAGACCACACCACTACCACACCAAGCAGATTACTGACCTCAAACAGATGACCTATGCAGCCCAACCTACGAAACTCCAGCTGTACTCAGTTGTATACTGCATACTCACAGGTGATCTCTGCTTGACATACAAGGCCCATGTCCAACCCTGTATTGCTGGATATGCTCCACCTAAACAGAAGCCCCTGAGAGTCACATGCTATAGGGATATGCACCTAACCACAATGATGAGTAGGACATGCTGGACAGATATATTCCTGACATGGACACTCCCTATGCTTTGGAACATGATTCCAATGTACATCAGGCAGGGCACCTCATGAGCATTCTTCAAGGGAAACCTTGCCGTGTGGATGGGAGACAGACATGTACCCCGGGGATCAATGCAGTGGCTCTGCTGGACAGAGGCACAGGGAACTATTGGCTCTGCCATTCAGAGGCACAGGGAACCAACCTATGGGGGTGGCGAAAGCCAACACACACTAGCTAGGCTTACAAATACCCTTGGTAAGACAGTCTAGTACCTACCTTTGCACATATTACATGTCTTATGTGCATGGATAGTTAAATAGCTCTTCCATTTTACTTTGCTATCATGCTGATAAACTGTTGGCTCACTAAAAGACATATGTATCCTGTTATTGTGTATTATAAATGCCAATTGACATAACTAATGTTTGCCTAAGATTACAGTAATGCTATTTAGCTTGTAATACATATCTGCCTACAATACTGTACATTACACAGTTACTGGCACAATATCCCACATTGCAAATCATACTTGCACAGTGGCCCAACCTGCCACATGTTATTCTCTGTAATACACCCATACATATGGCTACAGTTACAGTATATCAACATATACTATCCCCTGTTATAGCACATATTTGTTGGACCAGCCCTGCCACTGACATTGGCTGGTGAGGAGTATTTCTGTTCAAAGTCGTTATATAGCATCCCTTGTGGTGTATGCAGTGTTTGCCTTGTGACATACAGCAGTACATACAAATACTACAAGCATTACTATGCTCAACAATACATCACTACAAGATAACTGTTTCCACTATATGGATTGTGTGCACTTTAAATACTGCAGAATAGTACTACATGCACAGACATACTGACTGTTCTACATACCTTATTAGTAACCCGAGGTGTCGTTAACTGTTGATTCAATCCTTTTCGGTTTGTGTTTCTATGTTCTTTGTAACGTTCCGCTGGTATATATGGATGGTTTGAATGTGTGATAACACATCCTTTTCTAGTTATATATCGGTAACATGTGGTATCCTGTCCACCAATTGCTGTTCCAAAGTAGTTAACTGGATGCATATGAGCTGTGCAGCTACTCCATTAGCCGATACCATGGCAACACTGGTGTATAAGTGAGTACTCCTTTTGGCCGTTGTCCATTTGCCTTACTTTTGAGGGAGATGGCCTAGATGTGTTATTACAATATATTTCAACAGCTATATGGAGAGACACAGAGATATATTAGGTTCATGACTCCCGTGGACTGTATGTAATGGCTAGACTATTTAGTTCTACATGTGAGTACAGCTGTTATATTTCAGAATAGTGCTACTTATGCAAGGTTTGTTTGTACCTGATACTTCTGCAGATGTTTAAGTCTGGCAAGGATGTTTGGCCAGCTCAAGGCCGTATGGCTATGCATGAACTGTTATGTGGTGTACAGTGTGCTCACCAGACGACCTTGATTTGGTGTACAAGTGTAGCATACTGTGCTGTTACTCACTAATTGCTAACACATCCCTGTGTACGCACAACCCTCTGAAATGGGATTAGTGCAAACAAACCCTATTACATCAGCAGCTGTTCCATTGTATAACAGCAGCTATTTCCCATAGGGCCATGTTAGTGTGTCTCTGACAAGGTATGTTAAGGCTTCTGCAGATGTCGTACAATGTGTGAATGATTTGTGATGTTATTACAGTTTGTATTGTAATATGTTTGGGTGTGGGGGTGATGTTGGTGGGTGTGCTTAGCAGATGTAGGTGTGTAGGAACTGCTTTAATACATAATCGCTATGTGCATAGGGTTCCTTCCCTATTTGAACACCTATCCTTTTGTGGACTAATGCAATGGTATTTGCAGGCTGATTCATTAAGCACTGTTATGTGGTTCCAGTATAGCATGCAGGTGATGTTAGTCCTTGAATCCCTTCGGTAATAAATCTGAATGTAATAACATGTTGCTACATGATAGCTGTGTATTTCTGTCATAGGTATTTACAGTCATTGTAGGGTTGCCACCTTTTAATATGGCCATAGTGGGAAATTTTTGGGATACACATCCGAATTTACAGGCTGACACAAACCCATGGTCAGTACAAGGGATAAAACTTTCCTTTCTTGCCTAATTATAAGATTATTCTTGTAGCAGTTTAGTTGCTTATCCTGCTTCCTGTAACATGTAGGTATTTTAGATACAAAAATAACTATTGTATGCAACTATTACACTACATATGGGACATAATTATGTCCTACAATCCCAGGACATTTGCCACATTTAATATATTTGGTCAGGACATAACCGCCCAAAGAGGGGGTGTCCCTCGCAAAGTGGGACAGGTGGTAACACTATCATTGGCTCATGTCCATAGCACATATTTGTAATAGTATATAGGCATATACTCTCCATATCCTTTGTTCATAAAGGTTGGTAGTGGCGGAATGTGTGATTGCTATGGTCTACGTTATACACATATATGAACACTTCAACCGCTGTATATGGGAGACCTACAGAATCCCGAAACCACAGTGTTCCGATGCACACAGTAAAGGGACCAGACTCCCATACCCCACATTACTGACATCGACAGTAACTCGCAAAGGTTACACGAACATGGAACACACACATGCACACACAGACACACTGCTACCCAACACATCCAAACAAACCATCTTACACTACATATGAGCAGGTGGCCAAGCCCCACTACACCCTCCATGTAGGTGTCTGCACCCCCACACACCACCCGCTAATTTAATATTCTACATCCTAGGTCGTGCAAACAGACCCACAAAGCTAACCCACAACCACACATTACAGTCCCCCAAGAACAAACACCACACACAGAACACACACTTACACGCACTACAGCCCTAAGAAACACACGTACACAAAGTAACCTACCCAAACTGCAACACCAGGAGCACTGTAACTGTCCATTAACATTGTGAGATTACAGCTTGCACATCTAGTGTTTCAGTACTGTCTTCTTTCAGACCTTAAGCCTCGGGATTACGCGCATCGGTATGTAAAGCAGTCGGTATGTGGTAGGTATCCCATTTATATGTACCTCCATGGTTATGTAGATGCTGTTAACCTAGCTATATATATACATATATATGTATATCCCCATATATCGACATATCTCTCTCTCTCTCTCTCTCTCTCTCTCTCTCCCTCTGTATATATATATATATATATATATATATATATATATATATATATATATATATATGGGTCTACTTTAAATTACCAAAAACGCAGTTGACCGACACGCGGAAGAGGGAGACGAAATGGCCGAATGGCCGACAGGTAAGTTTACCGACAAGGTGATGTGCCGAAATCGAGTTGACCGACACGCGGAAGAGGGAGACGAAATGACCGACAGGTAAGTTTACCGGAAAGGTGATGTGACGACAGCGGATACAGCGACTAGGGTAACGTGTGAGAGCGTCTCGGTAAGTGTGCGATTGTGATGAAGTTAGGATCGGTAAGGTAAGTGTGCGTTGTTGTGGGATTTTGGGTTAGGGTGTGGGATAGGTGAGTGTGTGGTAGTGTCGGAGGTAGGGAGGTAGGGTTCGGGTAAGGTAAGTGTGTGATCGTGACGGAGTTTAGTTTAGGGTGGGTTAAGTGAGTTAGGGTTAGGGTGCAGGTAGGGTGAGTGTGCGATAGTGTCGGACCTTAGGGTTAGGGGTGGGTTAAGTGAGTTAGGGTTAGGGTGCAGGTAGGGTGAGTGTGCGATAGTGTCAGACCTTAGGGTTAGGGGTGGGTTAAGTGAGTTAGGGTTAGGGTGCAGGTAAGGTGAGTGTGCGATAGTGTCAGACCTTAGGGTTAGGGGTGGGTTAAGTGAGTTAGGGTTAGGGTGCAGCTAGGGTAAGTGTGCGGTAGTGTCGGACCTTAGGGTTAGGGTTTGGGTTAGGGCTAGTGGCTATGCGATGTAGTGTAATGTGTTGTTTACGTTTAGTGTGTCGGTGTAATGGTGTTCGGTGTTTTGCGTTGTCGGTTTTGTGTGTTGTCGGTTATCTGGTGTCGGTGGTTTGTGTGTCGGTCAACTGCGTTTTCGGTAATTTAAAGTAGACCCATATATATATATATATATATATATATATATATATATATATGATGTGTGTATATATATATATATATATATATATATATATATATATATATATATATATCTATATAAACATACACCTTTCATTGGGTACATGCCGGTTTGTCCTATTTCAACACATTCCTACCTTTTGTGTTTTATCTTGTCAGTATACACGACTGCCATTGGTACATCTCAGGTAGCTTAGTGGTATGTTATCGTGATGAATTTGTACATGGTTGCATGTTCTAATCCTGGCAGTGATATCTTACCTCTCAGAGCAGGCAGTGGTAGTGCAAGGGTGATTAACGTACATTTCAGCGGTTGTGTGTTCCACATGTTTATTATTCTGTGGAGAACTACCTATATATGCAAGCTGTGTTTAAGGTATACTATGTAACATGTACACATCTGTGAAGATTCCTGTCAGGGATACTCCCCATTATTTGGTACTACATCCCTGATTACATTATACAAAACCCCTCACTGACACTACGGGGAATCCTTGCAGAGTGGGTAGTGAACAGTAGCTACACCCCAGGGATCTCGCAAGTGGCTCTGCTCCACAGAGGGACAGTTAGTTGATCGATGGGGTGGCGACAGCAAACACATTTTGCCTATACTTATGAGTGGCCTCACCGGTTGGGCATGTACCTACCTATGTATCTATGAACCTGTACATACAGTATGGACACATGCTGATAGCTTAATTTACTGTTCAGGTATTGACTTACCTTGTGCCAATGGCGGTTGTGTGTACAAAAGTTTAGGGCTACCTATGTAGAATGCACACAGTAGACCACCTATACATGACAATTTACAGGTGGTCATGTGTGTGTGTGCCATCCATGTTTGCTGTGTGTGCAGGTGGAGAAGGAAGGGTGTCAGTCCATAAGTGCCTACACTGTCAGTGTGTGTGCTATATGTTTTCTCTTTGCCAAGGCATGGGCATACTGGGCATGCCTCCCTCTGCCTACTGGAGCTAGCACAGGGTGTTCATGGTCTGAGTCCCCCTGTGTCTGTGGGTCCCTTGGCAATGGTGATGGGCTGTGAGGGCCTTCACCATTCTGTCCCTGCTGCAGCTGTTTCCGCAGGATCATATTGTGTAGCATGGCGCATACTATGAAGATGTGGGCACACATTCCTGGAGAGTACTGCAAGGCTCCACCAGATATGTCCAAGCAATGGAACCATGATTTCAGCATCCCAAACAAGCTCTCTGTGATTATTCTGGTTTCTGCATGTGCCTCATTATGGCTTACCTGCGTGGCTGCGTATGCATTTCTGATTGGAGTCATCATCCACGGTTCCAGTGCATAGCCAGCATCCCCCACCAGGTGGCCATATGGGATGTCCCCCCTGGCAAATACCTGATACATCTGTGAGGCATGCCAGATGTGGGAGTCGTGATAGCTTCCAGGGCTGCCAGAACACACATCCATGATAATTGCACATGACCTGGCATTTGATGGAGGGGAATCCCTTGCGGTTTATTTAGCACCTACCCTGCTCACTGGGTGGTGACTTGATGTGTATGTGCGTGCAGTCTATTGTACCCAGTGCCTCCCGGTAGTCTGCCACACTGTGGAAGAGATGCATATTGCTGACCAACTCCTCCTGCGTTCGGGGGAAGTATATGTGCTCATTGGCATGTGGTAACATGGAATCCAGGAACTGGTGGAGTACCCTGGATGTGGATGCCTGTGAGATCCCCATGATATCCCCAGTTGGCCTTTGGAAGGCACCTGTGGCTAGTATCCTAAAGCTTACACATACCTTCGTGTCCACTGGGATGGGTTCCCCTCTGTTACTTCTGGCTTTGAGCCATGGCCGGCACAGCTCAACAAGTTGCTGTATGATATGAATAAATAAAAACATAAATACTATTTTCTCAGAGTCATTCCTCACTGAAAAGATGAAATCAACAAATCTGCATGGCTACCTCATTAATAATCAATTAACATTTAATCTGTAGGTGAAAGTGTTATCGATGAGACAAAAAATCACTTTTATACAAGGCAAAGTCTTTCCACAATGAATGTGCTGGGCTAGTTTCAAACTAATTTTTCCAAGTTCCCTGATAACACAAACTAGAATAGCTCCATAACAGAATATACAGATATACTACTAGCAACCATGGTAGGATGGTCCACTGTGAATCACCATGAACTAATGCACCATTGTCCATCACTGAGGGATATTCAATTGCTAGACTTCAGTCACCATTTACATAGAATTTAGTTATACTTTGCCAACAAACTGTTATATTCTTCCATTGCCGTTCCTTATTTACAAATATCTCTTGTCGGCAATTATCTTGTGAACTCCGGTATCTGTAATTAGTTTAGTGAGCATGCCAAAGACAAAGTCGATTTAGTATGTCTTTGTTTCCTATTGCAATCAGCAAACCACGGAATAAATACCTGCAGAGCCTTAGGCATATCTCTGTAAAAAACTCCGCTCATGCCTTCACTAAGAACTTCTTGCAGTGTAATTAGTCCTGCTGCAGTGGTATCACCTAGATTGTGCAGCCTTTCCAAACATTTTCAGTCTTCCTTTAATCTATATTTCTGCTCTTTATCTCTCATCTCATTCGCACTGTTACTGTTCCTCACTATACTGCTGTAAACTCTCCTGTGATGTATGTGCACTAGTGAAGACTGCTACATCACCCTGCATGGCTGTCATCACACTATTTGTAGAATTTCTAAATATTAGAGAAGTGGTAGTTGGATATTGATCTGTGGGACAGAGTTTCACCATCTCTTTTACATTAGCAGCAGACACAGCAAAGTTTAATAGTAGTAAAAAGCTTGCTTTTATAGGAAATACGTGTAATGGTACTGGCCTTTGAAAGTCAACTGCTGGTTCTAAAACCAAACGTTCTTGCTATTGTTACTGTATTTAATGAACTTTGCCCATTTCTGTACTGAGGTACTGCTAATTATAATGGTGTATTGTTCTGCATAACAAGCCACAGGTGACCTTGCTTAGTTTGTGTCTTTTTATATATTAAGTAGCAATGACATATCCACAAATAAATCATGTATTTTTGAAAGCGTGATTTCTGAGAAATCCATAACCTGGCATTGTGGCTTGACAGCTAATCTAGGCAGAAGTTTAGCACCACCTCACAAGAAATGTGCTCTTACATTCAACTGAACTTATGGGTTTCTCCATGTCTCTGTACTAGGCATGAATGAATGAAAGGTCTGAGTGGTAGCTGTCATGTTTTTATATTACTGGCCATAGGCTGGCTACATGCTGGAAGTTTAACACTGTATAAATAGTGTGACAAAGGTTTATGCATGCATCTAACTTGCACCTTCAGGCCTAATTGCTTTACTACCTAGTTTTAAGTAGTCCTGACAGCATTATTTATTCCCCGTGGGCTCCATCAGGAGTCAGGCATGTAAGTCAGTAAAGAAAAAAGAATATAAAGAATGAGAGTACATTTTCTTATTATATGCAGTGTACCAAGGAAGCTTGTGCACATATTTATGGTCATTCATTAAAATGCGCCTAGACACTTGAGTTTTACGTTTTGGTGGAAACTTTTTCATTGTCAAGACATAGCATTTCAAGTTCAGCAGGCCTTTCCTATGAAAATTAGTTTTAGTAAAATAATCCTTGGGTAAAAATATATTTTTTCCCAGAACTGAATAAAGATGCTGTATTACAACAGAGTAAAAGCTGCAACATTAATATTCAGATAAGCAGTACAAAAGCATGTACTGGATTACCTGTTTTAAGGTAAATGTTGACATTTCTTTTTTGTATACTTACAGGATTGTACATTAAACATGTTTAAATTAAGTGGTCATAATGAAAGAGTTTTTATGTTTTAACTTACTTTGCTTCCTTATGTATCATAGAGGTGTCTCTTTTTTCCAAAAGTAAAATAATTTGAAAATTTATCAGAGCAAGGTTGCTTTTTCAATCAGAATCATTAACTTACTGTAAGGAATGAGCCATTAAAAGTTTTACATCTTTCTATTGTACAGTTGTAGATGAAGGACATGTGGAAAAGTCAGTCCGTCTGTGCTGTTTTCTTCAGTATGTTAAGCAATTATGCTTTAGATTGTATTAATGTAGTATAGTTGAGAGGGTCAAAAGCAGAAACTAATATTTTATTTGTTTATTTGTACTTTAAAAATCTGGTAATTCCTATTGTGTTTATAACTTTTCAAATAAGACCTTAATGTTTTGGACTGACTACATAATAATTCACTCAAGCAGCTGCATGCATTTTGTGATTGCTTGATTGATACCCTGATTTGCAGTACACAGCTTTCTGAAAGCATATTACATCACTGGTGTTAACGCCATGTTTCAGTCAAGATGCTGGTCCTGATCTAAACAAATTGTAATCATGGTGGTTTTATTTAATTTTAATCTATTTTTTAAATGTAGTATGTAATGCAACTGAGAAAGCACACACTGTATAATTTTGGTTCCCCTTCAGATGTTTGAAGTTTTAAAACTTTGAATTTCATATGGCTGAGACCACATGATCGATGTTTTAAAACTTTGAACGTTCTAAACGGAGATCTCCATACAGCATGAAATGGGAAATTTACCCTTTTCCTCGCTGTAGTACGATCTCGGACGTGGTATATTTAAGTAGCAGGGGGTGCAGGGGGCTTGCCTCCCTGCAAAAACGTCCAGGAATTTTTTTTTTTTGTTTTGTTTTTCTTTTTCTTTCAGGTTTTCAATGTTTTAAAACTTTGATCATATGGTCTTGGCCATATGAAATTCGAAGTTTTAAAACTTCAATCATCTGAAGTAGACCTGCAATTTTACTCATACTAAAAGTAAACAGTGAAAATCTGACAAAGAGATATGGTTGTTCTTTAGTTCTAGAATTCAAAACTGTACATAGGTTCTGAACCCATGTGAGCAAACCACTGCAACTGTTAATAAATCCTGCGAGTTGCTGCAAAAATATATAAGAATGTTTGTGGACAATAGTCTGTTTAGAAAACTGTTCTGCTGCAAGACAGGATGAAGTGATGCACTGTCATACTTAATCTTAGTATATGTCAGGTTTTAAGTATTGTGTGATGCTAGATAATGGCTAATAAGAGAGCAGATAGGTAACCATTTCAAATTTCAGGACCTGTTAGAGTAAATCCCAAAACACAGAGACTGAATGGCTAAAAAATTAACTTGTCCATTGAGCCGAGTCATAAAACACACCAGATTGACTTTGTGACATTTTATTATATAACAGTCAAGGACAACCAACAGTGATACCATAAGTAATTTATATGTAACATATCAACAAATACCATCAAACCATCACCTCATGCTGGTCGGCTTGCACCTGCCTCCTTCGGCTGCCATCTCAAAGAAAACTGGGCAAGTAATTCCTGCTACCTCAGACCTGGTGGCAAACCCATTTAACTCATATTTACAAGCCACATATCCCTTGATGTGGCCACAGGGCAAATCTGGGTCCAACTTGAGGAGAGCCAAGGCTGCTGAACAAGAATGGGTGGAACACAAGGGTGAAGCCGTAAGGCTGCCACCAAACCGGCATGCCATTCCATCCCCCCACCCTGCAAATAAATTCCGGGTTATGAAAGAAAGCAAGGTAAACTTTGAAAAATTTATGAATAGCAGCAACTATATCTAAATTAAACAAATCAAACCCCATGTTATTTAAATGAACATTGTCCAATTCATAGAAATCGGGCTTCAGTCTGTCAACATCACTGTGCTCAATCACCTGAAAACCAATTTAGCTTGTAGCCCACTTGACTCTCTCGTTGATAAAATGCCTCGCTTTCTCAATGGCACTAGGCCCTCTAGTACCCTTCCAGTACGGTCTAGAGATAATGGCGGACCAAAAGAAAGCTACTTTCAGATATAGCTGCCACAAGTGTTCCATATCAGATTAGATTCTGGCCAACAATATCTTCTTAGGGGCTTGACCGAGATCATTTACCCCTGAGATGAATTATCACAACACTGGGGAAGGCTTCTTCGATTGTAATCTTACACCATATTTCCCAAAATTAAAACCAAGACCCAGGAAACCAAAAGGATGAAATGTTCACTGGTTACTATCAAAAGAACTTGCGTGACCAGCCAGGCGGGCCAAGGCTCGGAAGGATGCTCTCTGAATAAAATAATGGCCCAAGAGCCAAATCAT
Organism: Protopterus annectens; assembly: GCF_019279795.1. Classification (NCBI taxonomy): domain Eukaryota; kingdom Metazoa; phylum Chordata; order Ceratodontiformes; family Protopteridae; genus Protopterus; species Protopterus annectens. The sequence goes on along the minus strand of NC_056732.1, from coordinate 289,251,507 downwards.
CTCTTTCCCTGCAAAAGAAATAAAAAAAATAATGCCTGATGTATGAAAAAAGGCATCAGAGACTCACCTTCCTGTTCTTTGAATGACCTGCACAGATTGCCCTTCCATGGCCAAGTCTGAAGTACGACCTATCCAAAAGGAATGGGAGAAGTATCTTCGTGGGTAAATTCCTATCTCTGATAGGTTAAAAGGCCTGCCAGCGGCCTTGCACAAAAGACAAACCTGATATTTTCTCTAAGGGGATAATATTAAATAGCAAACTAACCTAATGCATGGGGCAAGGGACTAGCCCACTGGCTTTGTCTAGGTACACCTGCTGACCATTTCCAACTTGATCAGTCTTGAAATTTTTCAACAAAATCATGACAGATTCGCACTGGATGACAAGATCCACCCAACAAAAGTAAAGGAGAAATTAATTGGTCCAAAAGGCACCCACATACAAATAGGTGAAGAATGCAGCTATAAAGACAAATAAGAACAAACAAGTGAAATTCACCAACGGTACTGTAAAGACCTTGAACAACAAGGGGAAACAGTGGTCTCCCAATAGATTTTCTGGGATCTTGGGAAGGTCCCCACATTTTCTCTAGGCCCTTAAATATATCTTTCCCATAACCCAATGTCTTGACACAGCCTGAAGGCCCCAAAACACTCCAAACATCCTAAAACTACCAGGTGTAGTTTTAGATGAATCTCTCACTGTAGAATGTCCTGAAAACCTAGAGAGATGACGGATAAGCTTTTCTAGTGTCGCTGGCCCAAAAATTTGCCAAAACTGATAATGTTAGTCTTCTCCAATGAGCCAAATTCTCAGAGGAACAGGGGGTTACCTCTGGATCTGAATGCTTGTCCAAGAAGTGAAACCTGTCAGCCTGAAACTGGGAAAGACTGTCAGCTGTAGAATTAAGATGACCAGGGACATGAACACATGAAATGACAAATTAATCTGCAAACCTAAAAGCCTAATGACTGAGTGGAACCACCTAAACCTGAAAAAACATTTTTTGAGATCTGTGACCACTACATTATTATCAGCGTGAAAAATGATCCTCTTGTCATGTATTCTTTCCTTCCATACTAACACTGCCATCCAAATGGGAACATTTTCTAGAAATGTGATGTCCCCCCTCCTCTCCATGGACCAACTTTCCAGCCACCTTTCATTAAACCAGCTAACCATAAAATAACCCCCCCATATTGGACCACCCCAGCTGCATCAGTAAAAAGCTCAAGGTCAGTGTCTATGGTCCAAGGGGAATGCTGAAAAAAACTCCACTAAACTGGCTCAAGAATGTAAACCATAACCAAAGATCCTCTTTAATCCATCTGGTCAGCCTGACCAGGTGGTGCTTGGGCCTGTTGCCTTTCAACAAGTCAGACATGGACACTAGGAATGTTCTGCCTGGAGAAACCATCCTAGAGGCACAATTCAAGAAAGTGTGTAACTGCATGATGTCTCCTATCTGTACTTTGCTGGAGTGCAAAAATCTCCAAAGTAACTGCTGGAGGTGTTGCAATTTGGGTGGAGGAAGCTTAAAGGAGTTATCAATGGTGTCTATGTTTAAGCCAAGAAAGCTGGGACTCGGCTTGGCCCATCTGACTTGGCATCCCCCAAGGGTACCCTAACCCACTGTAAAGCTGCATGAAAATAGACATCCCTTCCAAAGTACCATCCTGACCCACACACACTATTAAAAAAAAATCATCTAGGTAGTGTACTGCTGACTGGCAGGAGGCCTGTTTTTGGCAACACCAATGTAAAGCTGTGATAAATATTTCAGCATTGCACAAGCCACAGAACACCCCACTGGCACTGCAGTGTCAAAATCTTCCCATTGAACTGAAAACCTAAATAAGGCAAATCCTCTTGTCTCACAGGGAGAAGACAGAGAGTAGCTTAGATATCCATCTTACAGAGCCGGGGGATCTGTATAGCATGATGACCTCCACTGCTTATACCTTGGCCAGTTTGGTGTGAATAAAATTATTGACTGTACCCCCCACTGGGTGAGATGAGTGATTAATTAATCCGATTCACCCTCCTGTTTCTTGGGAACCAGGCTGACAGGGGAAATTTTAAATAAAAAACATGGAGGGGATGAAAAAGGGCCAATTATCCTGCCAGCTTGTCGCTCTCTCTCCATTAACCTCTCAGCAGTGTGTTTGTGTCCTTCGATGGATGACAAATTGTTAACTAACTTTGAATCTAATGGGACTGTGGAGTGGATTGAAAAGCCTATGGAACAAACTTTAATAAAGATGGCTGCTCTCCTTTGATCCAGAAAATCTGATAGCAAATAGGATCACTTATCTAGACAAATGGGGGGATAAGCCCAATGTGGCATGTTCGGGTCCCCTCCCAAAGCCCCCCCCCCCCCCGTGTCCATGAAAAGTTGGCTTGGCATGGAAGGAAGAGTTATGCCCTTTACCAATCTCTTCCTCTGTCTGAGATGTAGAAAAATTCCACCTGTCCTTAGGCAACAAGCCCCAGCATCTAGAAACAGGTGACCCTTCCCACATTCTAAACACAAATGGTTATTTTTGCAAGCAGGCCAGACACATTTTTCCTGATTGAATGCCCAGCAAATTCTTGAGTCTTTTGTATTAGCAGCCCTTCCCTCAATGCCCATAGGTGCCTCCTTGTTTATCATGGCACTGAGCCATATGTCAGTGTGCCTAGACTCCTACCTGAATGAGCTATCAGGGGCTTCATAAAGTGCTAATCATAATTCAACCACCTCAAACCCCTTTTCACATAGTGGGCTTCCCTTATGTCTACAGGGTATGCCAATAAAGGCATTGCTTGAGTGGGATCCTTCTCAATGATTACACCCATAAATACCACAAAAGTCAGAGACCAAGTATCCCAGTTCCTCACAGACACCTTCCCAATGGCCACTAAGACAGCCATCACTTACTTGTTGGATGTGTCATCAGCATCCAGTATGTGCTTTATACCTTCATTATCTACTAGATTGAAGATATCTACAAACTCCCCTTTTATAATCTTATATTTGACCTTAGTGGGAAATGTGCTGTGATATGACATCCAGGTGATTTGGAATATGTGGTAGCCATGGGGGACAAGAACTGGGGGATACAACTTGACTGACTGGGGTGGGACTTCACTCTCTGAACCTTTGACCTCCTCAGATCCCCCATGCAAGATGGGTAAAGGTAACTGCACCACCTGGTCAATATCAGTACCTACACCCACTCCTAGACCCAAAGATGTAGAAGGAGTAAAGTTTCTCTCCAAGGCTAAATCAGACAGCCTAACTGTATCCCCCTTCATGCAAAGAATTTATAAAATCCTCTGACAGTTATCAGCAGATTGACCCATACCACTAATATTAAGCACTGTAGCCCCTAGGGAGACATTACCTTGTGCTTCTATAGATACGTTGGATGAGCAAGAAGGGGTGGCCTTTTGGCTGGAATCATCTCTGACTGTCTTTTTCCGAGTGTTATTAGCTGGAGCTGGTCCCACAGCTGCACCTTCTTCCTCATTTATCGAAAGTCTCCTCCTGGAACTCAAGCTTTGTTCAGCTGCCCCCACCATTTATAAATCAACTCAAGCTTTGTTGAGCTGCCCCTACAGTTTCTAAATCAATTACCAAGCCTTGTGTTTCCCATGATAAATGGAACCATCACTTTTTAATGGACTTCACTGTGGCTGAACCTGAAAGATAGAATTAGCACAGGGAAGAATACACACACGCACACATGCGCACACACACACACACACACACACACACACACACACACACACACACACACACACACGCACACACATGCACACACACACACACACACACACAAAAGGGGGGAAGGAAACCTGATCAACTAAGAGTCATACAAAGTTCCAGTTATTTAAAAAATAAATAAATAAATAAAATAAAAATGAAAATAATGGGCTGCTTGGATACTGTGCTGCTATGAGGCTCTAGAATGTATAGTCCTTAGGATGTTTCCCTCTCCTTCCATGAAAATGCCACTGTGACAAAAATTACCTGAGCTGCTGTGAAGGTTCTGGAATACCATGACATTTCCTACACAAAAAACACTCTTACAAAAAAAAAAAAAAAAAAAAAAGAAGTTATATATTTACCATAACGTTCCATCTATGTTGTCCATTTTCATTCTTCTTTAACTAATGGTATTTGGATCCAGTCCTCAGATCTGACTTGGCTGTTTTACTAGCTCATGACCACCAATGAACTCTCTAACTTCCCTACCCACAATGCACAATCCCAAACATCCCTCAGATCTTGCTTGCAGCTTGACAGGAAGCCTATAAAAAAGGTACCATAACTGGAGTTCGACACAGATGTTCTGAAGTAGCTCATTCCTCCAGAAGTTAGTTAAGAAAAATGGAGGAGGGATAGTGGGTGGGCAGTTGAAGAAGAATGAAAATGAACAACACAGATGGAATGCTATGATAAGTACAGAACTTCTTTATCTGATGTCCATTTTCATACCTTCCTCAACTAATGGGACAGAGTCCCCAGCTAACTAAATTCCTCGGCGGACACTAAGGAAGGATATTCCTGACTGTAGATGAGCCAAAGGCTGCTCTTTCCATTAAGACCAAATCTAGTTTGTAATGAGTGATAAAGGTATGAGGATTTGACCAAGTTGCAGCTGCACATATGTTGTCCATAGAAGCTCTAGACTGGAATACAGCAGAAGTTGTCATAGATCTGGTTGAATGAGCCTTTATTGGTTTTGGTAAGGTGAGATTCAATTTATTATACATAAAGGAGATGCAATTTGTCTGCTATCTAGCTAGTTACCTTTGTAATCGACATCCAATTTATAAATGTTTAGAAGAAACAAATAACTGATCCGTCTTTCTTTTCTTTTTTGTTCTGTCTGGGTAGAAATGTAATAGTCTATGAACATCAAGTAAGTGCGGCATATATTTCCCTTTATTTGTATATTTTGGGAAAAATATTGACAAATATTGGTTAATGTTGGATTCTGACACCAGCCTAGGAAGGAAGGAAGCATTAGTACATAACATGACCTTATCCTTATAAAAAAATCAAATATGGGGGCATAGAAGATAATGCTTGAAGTTCTGAAATCCATCTAGCAGATGTAACAGCTACTAAAAAGACAGTTTTCCATGTGAAAATTTAAGATCACATTCATTTGCAGATTCAATGGGAGAGTCTATTAAGGTTGGTAGTACCAAATTTTAAATCCTATGGAGTACTTTACACAGTTTAGAGGAAGCCAGGGAAGAATTTTTAAATCCCCTATGAAAGTTAGAAATTGCTGTGAGTTAAACTTTAACAGTTGATGCACTAGCACCTTCATTAAACAAACTTGCTAAAAATTCTAGAACAGAATGAACTGGAGCTGAGAAGGGGTCTATCTGATTCTGTTCTGCTGAATAAACAAACCTTCTTCCATTTACTCCTGTAGAGTTTTCTAGTGGAAGCTTTATGGGAAGATAAAAGTGGAATGAACATGGGAAGAAAGCATTGGTTGCCTGGCTATTAAAGGATTTGGAGAGACCATGCTGTTAGTTTGAGATTTGAAATATCCAGGTGAATTATGCCTGTTAGGGTGAGACAGAATGTCTGGAATTGGTGGGTATAGTAGATGAGACCAAAGAAGGGGAACCAAATCTGCCAAGGCCAGTAAGGTGCAATGAAGATTACTTTGTTCTTCAACTGGGCTGCTTTCTGAAGGAATTTGGGAATTAGGGGAGTTGGAGGATAAGCATAGAGAAAACCAGAGGGACAGTCATAGAGCAGAGCATCTCTTGGTGATTTCCCCCAGTGGGGGGACAGGGCAAAGAAGTGGCTGCACTTGTTATTTAGGGGAGATGCAGAAAGATCGCAGCAAGGCTGACCTCACCAACTGAAAATCATTTCCGTCACTTTGCTATTGAGAGACCACTTGTGAGGTAGTAAAATGGACCTGCTAAGTTTATCTGCTATCACACTGGAATTCTCCAGAATATGTGTTGCTATTAGAAAGTGGTTGGAAGATATCATCCATTATCACACTCTGAGGGATTTTTGACACAGGCAATAAGATCTGGCTCCCCCTTGCTTGATGATGTACCAGACTACTGACATGTTTTCTGTCTGAATTGCAATTGTTCCAAGAAGAAGAGAGTTTTGGAATGCCTGCAATGCTAAAAGAACCACTGTCATCTCCAGAACATTAATATGCAGTTTGGTCTCTACAGGGGACCGAGAGCCTTGTACTGTTTTCTCCAGGAAGTGCCCCCCCCCATCTGGGAGGCATGTGTGGTCACTATGGCCTTGGGCTGAGGGAGAATGAAAGGACAACCTTATAAAAGCTGATCTGACTGCATCCACCATTAAAGGTATTATTTGCATACCTGGTTTATTCTTATCTTTGCAGACATAAGCTGAAAAAGCCTTGACCATTGTGTTGCTAGTATCCATTGACAAATTCTGTGGAGTCTTGCCAAGGGGACTAAATTTATTGCTGCTGACATTGTTCCCAGGGCTTGGAGAATCAATCAGGTTGAAATTCTGGTACTGCAAATTATTTTCCTGATCTGCATCCTTATTGTTTGCACTCTCAATAGAGGAAGAGAAGCTACCATAGACACTGTGTTGAACACACTTCCTATGAATTTTAATGTCTCGACTGGTTGCAGATAATTCTTGTAATTTATGGTTATTCAAAGATGTGAACAGGTCTGTAACACCTGATCCAGAGCTTCTATCAGTCGATGCCAGGTTAGGACGGTTACAAGCCAGTCATCTAAATATGGAAATACCCAGAATCCTTGCAGTCATAAGTGAGCTGCAATCACTGCTGCGACAGAATGAAGTTCAACTAACTAGTAAGGAAACTGTGTGTGTTAAAAGGAGCGGTGGAATGTGTGTGTGTGTGTGTGTGTGTGTGTGTGTGTGTGTGTGTGTGTGTGTGTGTAGGGTACAAAGAGCCTAAAGTCCCTAGCCACCACCACTTGTCAGCTTCGCCCAGGTTTTTTTGTACTAAGAGGTTGAGAGCTGTAGTGAGAAAATAATTCACTAAATGATAGTCATTAAGTTATAGTCTTCCTATTTTTCTGGAAGCTGCTGATTTGGCATAGTAGTGTGTTGCTCTGACCCTAGTGCATAGGGTCCTGGGTTCCAGACTTGTCAGTGAAATGCATGGTGATAACATATTTTTATTCGAGCAACTTTACAAAATTATACAAGCAATGTTTAAAGTGTGTCCCTGGTACATCCCTAGCCACCACCACTTGTGAGCTTTGTCCAGGTTTTTTGTGCTAAGAGGTTGAGAGCTGTGGTGGGAAGTGAGAAATGAAATCACTAAATGATAGCCATTAAGTTTCAGTCTTCCTATTTTTCAGGAAGCTGCTAATTTGGCATAGTGGTATGTTGCTCTGACTGTAGTGCATAGTGTCCTGTATTCACGACTTGCCAGTGAAATGCATAGAGGTAACACAGCATTTTATTCTAGCAACTTTACAAAATTATACAAGCAATATTTAAAATGTGTCTGGGTTTTCGACTTTTTGCCCTCCTCAAAAAATCAAATTGAAAATAAGTGCTAGAAGCTGTGCAAGATGCCTATAGCTTACACTACTGTCATTCTATTTATAGTGTGGGTGTGGAAGTAGACTTTTATGATGGAAATATTCTGAATTGGGCAGTTTTGTCATTATTGGTTCATGCATAAATGTTCAAGCAATACATTTAAAATGCGCTCTGTCTAACAAGTGTGTGGTATTATACAAGGAATATAATTTAATAAAGTCAGGAAGGTGTATCAAAGAAAAAAAACACATGTATGTTTCTTGTTTTATGTTCAAGGGGCTAGTGATTTGAAAACAGCCCAAAGGTAATCTTTATCCACCAGTGGCTAGATGCATTTTCTTTGGATGTGGTGTGGGTTTCAATGCTGTTTCAATGAATGAGAGTTTCAAGGGCAGAAAGGTTTTAAGGCCAAGTCTATTTTCATTGTGAGACAGTATTGATTTGTTTACCAGATGTTTATTAGTGTTTGTGCATTGTTGTGCTGTAAAATGTAAAAATAAAATCCAAATAATCATTGTAGAAGTAAAGCAGTATGCACACATTAGTGTTTATGGTAAATGGGGCAAAATAGCCAGGTAATGGGGCATTGGAATGGCTGCAGGGGGACTCTGGTGGCATATTTTAGTTGTCTGTTCTTCAGTTTGTGCTTGAAAGTTGGTATCCCTTAATTCCATTGGAGTGGCTGGGGTTACATAATAATGTATGCAAATAATATGTTAACCAGTATACCAATTTGTACCTATTTTTCATGAGCCTTATCCAGATTTTTGCTGTTTCCAGGTTGAGCGGTATGGGTACACATCCTGAAGATCTGTTGAGCACATCCAGTCATCCTTGCCCAGAAAGGGCAGAATGGACTGAACCATGACCATTTGGAACTTCATGTGTTGAACAGACTTATTCAAAACACTGAGATCCAAAATTGGTCTCCAGTCCACTGTTTTCTTTGGTACTAAAAAGAATCTTGAGTAAAGTTCTGGATCCTATCTGGTCTGGTGGGAGCTCTTGGAGGTCTCTTTTTTTCTTGCAGCTTTTGAATTTCTAGTGATGCTGTTTTCATCTGATTGGGTAGAACATCAGAAATTTTTGTGAGTAATGGAGGAGGTAGAGAAAAGGGAATTATATAACCTCTGAAAATAATTCTCTGCATCTAACTGTCTTTTGTAGTACTTTTTGTTGCAGAAAAGAGTGACCCCCAACTGCCTCCAGAGGTAGGCAATTGTGCCTTCATTCAGGAGCGCTGAAAGGGCCTGTAGGAAAAGGAATCTCTAGACCCCCAGTTTTGCGGGACTCCTCTGCCACAGGGGTGTTGTATTCCATTATCACTCCCCCATCTGCCTCTAGGGGAACTAAGTCCACATGTGTCCTAGAAAGGACCCTGAGGCTTTCTGAACCACATTTTTCAACCTCACCTTTGATTCCTGGAAAAGGTCCTTTAAGGGGTTGAAAAATGTACTCCTACTGTAGAGAGGCTCTTTCCATCTTTCTCACAGAATGTATCCTTTACTCTGTGGCCAAACAAAGTAGTATTGTCAAAGGGAGTATTTACAAATGATGACTCGATCAGCTCCACAAAATCACACAGGCACATCCAGGTATGCCTCCTGGTGGAAATGCCTGAACCCGCAGCACTTGAGGTGCTTTCTGCAATGTGTGAGATAAGCCTCATGGATGATTTGGATATAGCTTTTGGGGTAGTCAACTGAGCGGCTAATGAAGATTGAACCTCGGCAGTTTCAGTTCCAGAAAGAGATTTGGATAACACTTTAATGAAATCTCTTTGTAGCCTAGTGAAATGTGTTAAATAGTTCAGTGATCTAAGAGCAAACATCGCTGAGGCATAAACACACTTCCCAAATCTGTCTATCATCCTTGACTCTGTTAGGAGGATAAACAGAGAAACTCTTTTCAGTGAGTTCATTTTTTGGAGCTGCCACCACAACCATGGTATCTACTGAGACCCCTTTTATTCCAATATTCCTGGCCTACTGCTGGAGCTAGAATCCTGTCTGGTCTCTTGTGGATTGGCTCAATCATATGAAGTTCCTTCCATGCCCACTTGGAGATCAAATCAATAATCTCATTGGCCAGTGGAGTAACCCAGAAGATAGACAGACCAGTAACAAATGCTTCAAGAAGTACTGATTCCTCAGGGGAAGAGTTTTGGAAAGACCAGCTAATATTTGTTTTAGGATCTCAAGAATGTTTCCAAAAGAAATGTCATCAGGTGGTGATTTTGGGGACCTCTCCCCTTCATCGAAATCAGTATCCTTAGTGACTGACTCCTGAGAAGAGTCCAATTGCCTGCGTTTGCACTTTCTATTCCAAGGGTCTTCCTCAGAGGGGTGGTCCAGAGAAGTATCAGAAGAGATCAAATACCCTGCTGGTTAGACTGGAAGCTTTGGCCTGGCTGTCCCTGCAGAGTAGGATGTTGAGCATCCCATTGCAAAGTTATCTGGGAAGTAGAGGGTGGATCCAAGAGGGAAGGACTCATCTGACCTGCCTTAGCAGAGAATACTCTCTTTGCCTCAAAGGCAGACCTCTCTGGGGAGAAGGAAGCTAATGGAGCCAAAAAAGTGAGTTTCTGGCCCACCATCTCCCTCTGCCCAAAGAACAGTCCACTGTTGGTAGACGTTCGAGCTGAGCTGTTTACTGCCAAAGCTGTGAGAGGAAGAGATGGCTCTGAAAACCTTGAAGTTACAGTCATTCTCTTGGATCTGACAGGGAAGCTTCAGCTCTGAGAGTCATCTGGCTCAGAGGATATTGGAGCTGGTGCACTCAGAGCAACAGTCAGATTCAAAGATGGTGTTCTCTTTGGATCTGAACCAGATGGATCCAGAAGGCTAGGATCTGAGTGCTTTAAAACCACAGGTTGAATTATAGAAGGAGCTGTTATCAGTGTAGTGGTATATGGATGAACTTCCTGACCCAAAGAGGTAGGAACCATGAAAACTCTCTTCTGAATTTGCTCTGTGAAAAATTTCATCATCCTCTCCACATCTACTTCCATGAGACTCCTGGAGGAATGAGAGGATACCAGGCATGGTGATTTTGAGTGCCTCTCTAAAAAGGGAGAGGGCACCCTGGAAGGAATTGGATCCAGACTTTGTGAATATGTAGTTCTTGGTAAAGGCTTTGGATGCAAAGATGTAGGATCTGAAATATGTTAGGTTGGATCCAAGGATCTAAAATCCTAGACCTTTTTGACTGGTCTTTAGATTTATTTTGGGGGGATTGAACCTAGCAATAGCTTCAGAAGAGGGAGATGGCAAGAATCCCTTTAACATCTGCTTATTTTTCTTGTTAGCTAAAGCTCAGAGGTTGAACCCACAACAAATACTACAGTCCTGTTACAGGTGTTGTGGTCCTAAACAATAGACACAAAGAGAGTGGGTATCTGACAAAGGCAACTTGTGTCCACAATTATCACATTTTTTAAAACCTACTGGACCCTTCTCTGCCAGCTCTATAGTTAAAAGAGAAGAGTTAAAGTAAACATTTTTGGTAGACAGAAAGGGAATATGACAAGAAAAATACCAGCAATAGTATTTAAGAACTACAAAAAAGAACTTGGAGAAAAAAATTGAAAACAAGAATGGTAATTACAGAATTTAAACAGTGTGTAAAGAAGGCAGAGGGAAAGAGATTGGTCTACCACGATGATGGAAAACTTTTGCAGCCAAAATATAAGAAAAATAATGGCAGAAATGCCTTAAGAAGAAAAATGAAGACAAAAAGTGAAAGAAATAGTCATTTATAGAAAAAATTAAGATGGCGATATGAAAAATTAACTTATCTCCCACTAAAGACTCGAGACCTGAAGGAGAGCACATCTAAAGGCTAAAGCAGCAAACAAGATCAGATGGATATTGGGGTGGTGTATTGTGGGTAGGAAAGGAGCTCAAGAGTTCGTTGGTGGCCATGAACTAGTAAGACAGCAGAGTTTGATCTGAGCATTGGATCTGATCCCATTAGTTGAGGAAGGCATGAAAATGGACAACATCAGGATGTGTACAACCTAATAATCAAATGCTGAGGTTACTATATACTACCAGTTATCCAAAATGTCATACCTAAAACTTAATAAAGTTTGATGCTAATCTTACAACTTTATTATAAAATCATTGTACCCAAGATACCATCACAAAATTAATTATGTAAGACAATTTAACCTACACACAACCCCCACTAGAACATAAAAAACAAAATTTCACTGAATTCCTTGTACTCCGCCTTCAAACTTTACTCCCATAATAAATCAACCTGCCACAAAAGCGAGATGTAGCTACAGACCTAAATAAGCACCACTTTACAACTAATACAGCAATCCAAAATGCTAGCAACAAAACATGATAGTATATTCCCCCCACTACTTGGGCTCCCACATCCAGCTTGCCCTAATTAAAGCATGCTTCAAGTGCCTAAAATAGTACTCTAAACAACCCTGCTGAAATAAAGAAGCAAACCAAATACAGCAAAATCATACAGATTCCAACAATCAAACTATGCCCCAACATAAAGTTTTTACTGCATCACCCCGTTTTAATAGTACATGCTGTTACCAGGTATTTATTTACATATTTAATAAAATCCTTTATACAAGCAGAATGTAGGAGTTTGGCCAAAATTACCCTCAACCATATTATCACCCTATGCCCCTATTATAAAAGTTACTCCTTTATCTAAATTATTTATTATTAACAATTGTATATATAGCTATAAGGCATTTTATTTTTTGTTTGTGTGTGTGTGTGTGTGTGTGTGTGTGTGTGTGTGTGTGTGTGTGTGTGTGTGTGTGTATATATATATCTGAGAGCACTCACCCTTCAGATATGTAGTATAAAAATCTCAACTGGAAAACACCCCCTGCCTACAATGGCTAGTGTGCCAGTACTGTATGTGTGTGTTTTTTTTATATATTATTTATTCTATTTAAATGTATTAATTTATACATTTTGAATATTATCTAAGCCTCTGAATATATATATTAAAAGCATTACCCAATATATTTCTCTCAATTAATTTTTTCTTTTTTTATACTATATATATATATTTTTTTTTTCTAAATTTATAGTTAAAATAACCCACCCTGGCAGCCCTGTATGACTCATAGTATGCTCCTCAATGCTCATTTGCTATTAAATTATTATTATTTTTTTTAATAAATTAATAAAAGAAACAAGATGAAAGCAATACCGGCAAGCAACAGATGGCTAAACAGCTGCCGTACAGCCAGTAAGCCTTCACCATAACCTATGGCCTCCCACCTGTATGGTCGCTGTCAGGTGACTCCATCCTTTTCTGCACGATATGCTTGCCGACAGATTCTGCAGGGAAGAGCAGCAGCAGCACTTCTCTTAAATAGGGAGTGGTCACCTGCACCCACCCCTGATGACAACTCGTGCTTGTGGACAACAGGCCGTTACTGGGGTAAGCCTCCATTACATGCACAAATTGAGATGGCCATTTTCTACAGTATTCCCTTTCAAAGTTTAAAGGAGAAAAGTGAACTTCAAGATTTGTTTTTTTTTTCCCCTGGATTTTCTGCCTATTTATTTTTTTTTGCCGAGTGCTGACATTTCAATAGAAAGTTGAGCAGATAACTTCCTATTAGAATTTATGAAAAGAGAGCTGCTAACATACTTCTTATGAACTCCTTGGTTGCTGTTTAGCTCATTTTTTGTTAAATCAGTAGATCAAAAATTGGAGATAAGCATTTCATAGCTGCTGTTCGTAACATTTGCTCTAATTCAGGGGCTCATTTGAAGATTATGTTCTTGGTGTATATCTGCATAATATTCACAGCACTTGAATGGCCAAAATTATCTATTGCTTTTTGTCAATTTTCTTCCTGAAAAAAACATTCTTTGATTTAATTTCATTTTATTTCCATAGTTATCAAATCTCAGACCCACAGATGATTGTTGGACTCAGACTCAGAGCTGTAGTAAACATATTTACTCAAGTTGCATGTGCTTGCACATTAAACTGGTACATCTAACACATTTGCTTGAGTGGAAGCATGGGATTTGGCACAGATTGTGATTTTTTTTTTATTCTAAGTATTTGTGTCAATGTAAAATTTAGAATGAGTTTGATATTTTGAAGATTAACAACAAATTGGTGTGTTGGTGCAATAAAAATACCAAGAACCAGAAAAAAACACCAAAGGGACTGTAGATACTTCCTTTTAATAAAAAAAGTAAATAAAACCATCTGTAATTGATTGTGTTGAGCGCTTTCATAAAAAAAAAAAATGACTTCAAGAACACGATCAATTGTGGATGGTTTTATTTTTATTTTTTTATTAAAAGGAAGTATCTACTGTCCCTTTGGTGCTTTTGAATTTTGAGAGCATACAGCTACAGTAAAAAGCTGAGCCTTGTGCAGTCATATACAGTAATAGCAACTGCTCAGCATTGTTACTTTTATATTGGGTTACTGATCATAACCAGCTTATTTGCCTATTGTGGACTCTGCTCTAAGAGTAAATCTTTACATCAGTGTTAAGAACACATAATAAATATTTATGATCAGAAAGATCAGATCCTAACTCTATGGATTGCATGGAGCATTATCTGTTTGTGTACCACCAGATTATGAAAAAAGTAAAAAAGTCCAAAGTATTACTTGCTGAGAAAGATGAAAACCCCTTAGCACAGACACTTGGATCATGGCCATAATCTTTTAAGTATCCCTCTAAAGAATTATCATCATAAAAAAATGTTATACACTTTGCTATGCCACACTTTTATTTATTGTTTATTTATGTATGTATATAGTTGTGTGTGTACATGTAGTCTAGGACACATTATCAATGTGCACAAACACTGATGCACATGACCGTGTTGCTGACACATTGAAAATACACTTATGAAAATGCTGCAAGACTGAAACAACATCAGATGCGAAAGGAACATAAAGTGTTTCATTTTGCAGTCAGTCAAAAAGAAAAAAAAGACTATATACTCTGAATAGTGATATTGCTTGGGAAATACTGTTTAAGAATATAATATGTAGGGCTGGGGATTGGGACCTAGGATAGACTTAGGGTTATCACACATGATTAAGGGTGGGCACATTACTAAACACCTTCTACCTAAAAGTACTACTACACAAACTGAAAAGTAAACATGTATCCTTCCCTACCCCTTACTTTAATCCTAACCTGCAAACACTGGTGCACTCCCTCACACACAAGCACACATACACTAACACACACAGCACTAATACTGAAACAATTGTTACGCTTTGTCATAACTACCCACTCACCCTTAATGTATGATGTTCCACAATTCAACACTTTCTGCACTTTGAGAATTTCACCACTGCTAACACCAATAATGGTATTCAATGAATTCAACACTTGACATTTAGGATGGTGTCTGTGTGTAACAGCAAGTGTCATAACAGCTTTTAAAACTGATTTAGCTTCTTGTTGCTGTTATTTGGTGGACAGCACTGGCATCTGTTATGCTCTACAATGAAACATGAGTTTAACAGTGCTGATATGAGTCTTACACAGAGAGTCATGACTGGTTCTGTGTTTGTAACCATGTTATTATGTTTTTGAGAGATGGATATCAAGAAATTTGCTTGAGAGGTGAATCCTGGCATCACTGGGGATTACAGTCAGTCAGGCAATTCTGCCAGTCATCAGAATGTCATATACATTTCTTATTAACCTTGTTTTTTTGTTTTGTTTTTGCAGATGCCCTGACATGAAATGCATTCTGTTGGGCTACAGCAGTTTGGTATTTAGTGTAGATGAGTGAGGCTGAGAGCTCCTTCTGTATTGCAGTATTCGACTCCTTCAGCCTTAACTTGTCTACTGTGCATCTCTGACCAAGTTACTTCACCGGACAGTGATCCCAGGCTACCGCAGAAAAGGGACACTTGCATCTTAGTGGTCCTGTAGAGTTCATAAAGATTAGTTGTGCATGGTTTCTTTAGGGAAAATATTTTAAATCAATAATTTTGTTTTAATAATTAAATGGTACAGTATTAATGTTACTTTGAATTCTGTTAGATTCCTTACTGGTATTTAATAGTTTATTCACTTGCAATGCTAAAAATAATCTTCTTCTTTCAGCTGCTCCTGTTAGGGGTCGCCACAGCAGATCAACAGTTTTCTTTTCTTCCTGTCCTCTGCATCTTGCTCTGTCACACCAACCACCTGCATGTCCTCTCTCACCACATCCATAAACCTTATCTTAGGCCTCCCTCTTTTCTTATTACCCGGCAGCTTCATCCTTAGCATCTTTTTCCCAATATACCCAGCATCCCTCCTCAGCACATGTCCAAACCAATGCAATCTTGCCACTCTGGCTTTGTCTCCAAACCTTCCAACCTGGGCTGACTCTCTAATATACTTATTCATAATCCTGTCCAGCCTCGTCCATCCTCTTCACACCCAGTGCAAATCTTAAAAACTTCAACTCTGCCACATCAAGCTCTGACTCCTGCATTTTTGTCAATGCCACTGTCTCCAACCCATATAACATAGCTCTCACTACCCTCTTGTAGACCTTCTATTTCACTCTTACTGGTACTAGTCTTGTCACAAATCACACCTGACACTCTTCTCCACCCACTCCATCCTGCCTATACTCACTTCTTCACCTCTCTTCCACACTCACCATTACTCTGAACTGCTGATCCCAAGTACTTAAACTCATCCACTTTCCCCACCACTACTCCTTGCATCCTCACCATTCCTCTATCTTCCCTCTCATTCACACACATATATTCTGTCTTAGCCCTGCTGACCGTCAATTCCTCTTCTCTCTAGAGGATATCTCCAGCTCTCCAGGGTCACCTCCACCTGTTCCCTACTCTCACTACAGATCACAATGTCATCTGCAAACATCATAGTCCACGGGGATTCCTGTCTGATCTCATCTGTTAACCTGTCCATCACCATTGCAAATAAGAAAGGGCTCAGAGCTGATCCTTGATGTAATCCCACCTCCACCTTAAACGCATCTGTCACTTCCACTGCAGACCTCACCACTGTCACACTACCCTCTTACATATCCTGTACCACTCTTACATACTTCTCTGACACTCCCGACTTCCTCATACAATACCACAACTCCTCTCTAGGCACCCTGTCATATGCTTTCTCTAAATCCGCAAAGACACAATGCAACTCCTTCTGACCTTCTCTGTACTTCTCCATCAACACTCTCAGAGCAAACATCGCATCTGTAGTGCTCTTTCCTGGCATGAAACCATACTGCTGATCATTAATCATCACCTCCCTTCTTAACCTAGCTTCCACTACTCTTTCCCTTAACTTCATGCTGTGACTGATCAGTTTAATCCCTCTGTAGTTACTACAGCTCTGCACATCACCCTTATTCTTAAAACTCGGTACCAAAACACTTTTTCTCCATTCCTCAGGCATCCTCTCACTTTCCAAGGTTTCATTAAATAATCTAGTTAAAAACTCCACTGCCATTTCACCTAAACACCTCCATGCTTCCACAGGTATGTCATCTGGACCAACAGCCTTTCCATTCTTCATCCTCTTCATAGCTATCCTTGCTTATCCACTGCATGTCATGATTCACTATCTGCACATCATCCAACCTTCTCTCCCTCTCATTCTCTTCATTCATTAACCCCTCAAAGTACTCTTTCCATCTGCTCAACACACTCTCCTCGCTTGTGAGTACGTTTCCCTCATTATCCTTTATCAGGCTTACCTGCTGCACATCTTTACTAGCTCGGTCCCTCTGTCTAGCCAATCGGTACAGGTTCTTTTCTCCCTCCTTAGTGTCCAACCTTTTATACAACTCTTCATACACCTTATCCTTAGCCTTTGCCACCTCTCTCTTTGCCATGCACCTCATCTCCTTATACTCTTGTCTACTTTCTTCATCTCTTTGACAATCCCACTTCTTCTTCACCAGCCTCTTTCTCTGTATACTCTCCTGTACTTCTTCATTCCACCACCAGGTCTCCTTGTCCTCCTTCCTCTTTACAGATGTCACACCAAGCACCTTTCTAGCCATCTCTCTTACTACCTCTGCTGTAGTTACCCAGCTATTCGGTAACTCTTTACTGCTACCCAGTGCCGGTCTCAACTCTTCCCTGAACATCACCTCACAATTACCCTTTTTCAATTTCCACCATTTGATCCTTGGTGCTGCCCTCACACTCATCCTCCTATTCTTGATCACCAATGTCATCCTACAAACCACCATCCTATGCTGCCTAACTACACTTTCCCCTGCCACCACTTTACAGTCTGAATCTCCTTCAGACTGGCCCTTCTACATAAGATATAATTCACCTGTGTGCATCTTCCTCCACTCTTGTATGTCACACTATGCTCCTCCCTCTTGTTAAAGTACATATTCATCACAGCCATGTCCATCCTTTTCACAATCTCCACTACCATCTGACCTTCTGCATTCCTTTGCTTAACACCATACCTACCCATCACTTCCTCATCCCCTCTGTTCCCTTCAACAACATGCCCATTGAAATCTGCTCCAATCACCAGTCTCTCACCCTTGGGTACAGTCATTACCACTTCATCCAACTCACTCCAAAATTTTTCTTTCTCATCCATCGCACACCCAACTTGTGGAGCATATGCACTAACAACATTCATCATTATACCATCAATTTCCAGCTTCATAAACATCACTATCGGACACTCTTTTCACCTCCAAAACACTCTTAGCATACTGTTCCTTCAGGATAATGCCTACGCCATTTCTCCTTGCATCCACACCATGACAAAACAATTTGAAACCACCTCCGATACACCTAGCCTTGCTCCCCTTCCATCTGGTCTCTTGCACACACAATATACCAACCTTCCATCGGTCCATTATATCAGCTAGCTCTCTCCCTATACCAGTCATACTGCCAACATTCAAAGTTCCGACCCTCACTATCACAGTCCTAGCCTTTACCTGCCTTCGAGCATGCCTTCCCCCTCTTCTCCTCCTTCGGCCAACAGTAGCCCAATTTCCGCCAGCACCCTGTTGGCCAACAGTACTGGTGGCAGTCATTGTTAACCTGGGCCTCGACCAAGCCGGTATGTATTTCTTTACTGTTGTCTGCATGTATGATTTGGCTAAATTTTACTCCGGATGCCCTTCCTGACGCAACCCTCCCCATTTATCCGGACTTGAGACCGGCACAAAGAAATGCACTGGCTTGTGCATCCCCAATGGCTGGGTTGCAATGCTAAAAATAATGAAATTTCTATTTGCATTATTTATTTTGATGTGCTGAATAATCTAAATTAACATTTTATCAAACATTTTTGTTATGAGACGTCCTTTCCTCTATTACTTTGTGTAACTTGGGATTATTCTAACCTTGTTTTGGAAAAAGCTGAAAGGATCATGCATGCACATTTGATTTAATACTCTTTGGACTAAACAATGGCTGGAAAAATCTAGCTCTTCTAACTTTACAGCATCAGAAAAGCTGGATTTACTTGAACTGGTACAACCATAGCTGTGAATTCTTGAAGCACAGACAAATAAGTGTCCTGTTATTGTAGAAAAAAAAAAGCTAGAAAATCATAGCAGAAAAATACAGTGCATCTTGAGGACAGTAAGCTAACTGGAGTGCCCTGTGACTATGGATGCTTTATAAAGGATTGAAGGGGTATGTTAAAATGGAACAACTTCATTATAAAAGCTGTATATCAGAGTCCACTAAGAAGGCAGTAGAAGTCATTCCTTAGATATCTCAAATATTACACGAAAGTGAACAGAAAGAATTTCAGTGGTAAGATTTTGTGGTGTTAGAATATTTCTGAAAAAGTTAAATGCATTTAGGTGTTAAGGTTATGAGTTTGAGATTTTGTATAGTTCAGCAGTTGAAAAATTTGAGCATGTATTTGTTTTGATTTGGTTTTAAATTAATTTTTTTTTTTGTGGTAGAAGAGCTTAATCATAGCACATCATCAAAAGAACATTGCTTTATCAGAGTAATGAAACACATTTATGTTGCGAAAACTTTCTAATGCCCATTTCATCTGCAGTCTAAAATGGCAATCATGCATTATGGCTGTAAAGTAAATGAATAGTAAGTGGCATATTCAGCTGCATTTCATAAGACTCAAAGTTGAAAAGGCACAGTTTCTTTGTTTCGTTGGTATTCACCTTTTGGTATTCAGACATGTGAGTGGATTCTGTTAGCTTAGCTCTCAGTTATGTAGATCATAAAGCATACAAGTCCTAGGAGACTATATAACATTCTCATTTTTCTTAGTGACTTATTTGTAATAGCAATGAGTGATTGCAAAACATCTCACAGGTAAACCCGATTAAGAAGTAAATTGTCTTTTAATGACTGGACATCATATAATTTGCATTTAATTTGTGTTCATGTTACTATTATGTATTCCACATCTTACAGCATATAGTTTATACTTTTTTACTAGGGCTTAGATATAGTAGAGTAGCCTGGCCACTGCAATTGTATTGCATGAAACTCCTTTCCACAAATGATTATGGTATGAGAATGGTGGTGTATTTGCATTTGTCCATCCATTCCTCAAGGGTATTTTTGAAGGTGTAAATGGCTCAACAGGTTGCACACTTGCCTTTGGTGCTGGAAGATCAGAAGGCTGTGTGTCCTGTTTTTTTCCTCAGGCTCCTGGTTTAATTAACCTGTGACTGGTACCCATGCTACTATTGGACAGAGGCAGCTTGTAAATACTCCACAGCCTAAGCCCAGCTGTATAACCCTGGGTAATTTATCTTGTCCTTTACAAATGGGAAACCATGGAGAAGCATAAAAAGCCTATTAGGGCTGTTAGTCTAATAATCACCCATGAACTTATGTCTCAGTCTGTTAGATAATGTTTTTGCTGTAAAATCTGAAATAACAGTTTTGAATTAAATCCAAATCTCTGTGATTATTGTAAAAGTTAAAAAGAAAGAAAAAAATAGTATGCTCACTGACATGTTTAAACAATGTTTATGGAAACTAGGTAGGGAGAGAGATAGCCAAGTAACAGGATATTGTCACAGATCTCTCAACTGTACCTGTTTTGGAGGAACACTGATATTTTCAGGTCTGATTTGCCCCTGCATAGAATACCCCTATTTTTGGAGGTATGCCCCTATTTTCAGCTTTGATTTTTCTCTTCAGACAATTTTCTGAATATTCATCACGTGTAATTTTTGAAGCTGTCTAGTACACAGAAAGCCACACTACATGCCAACATACTAGTTACAACAGTAACTTAATGAAAGAGGACACACATCTTACAATGCCATTTTCCTGAAGCAAAAATCAATGACCTTGTGTGGTAAACTTTTGTGATACAATTCCTTAT
Source organism: Protopterus annectens (assembly GCF_019279795.1). Classification (NCBI taxonomy): domain Eukaryota; kingdom Metazoa; phylum Chordata; order Ceratodontiformes; family Protopteridae; genus Protopterus; species Protopterus annectens. Next base: position 289,230,645 of record NC_056732.1, on the reverse strand, counting down.
TTTCAGATTTTACACTGTCTTTTTCATAATATATTTTTCTATCATTTTTGTCTCTTTCTCTGACTTTAAGGATGTGTTTCTGAATTGTAACTCACATTGCTACTGGAGGGAGGAAGAGTTATATTGGATGTCTGGATTTTAGCTGGATGTTTCTTTGTTCCTATTTTTAATGTCTGCAGGGTGTGAGGTATGGATATTGGTATGGCTTTGGGTGTGGCAGTCCATTATCCTGCCTAGGGCTCTATTTGACCATTATCCAGTTCTTTGTAGAACAATGGACTTTGCAAAACTGGTAGTTTAGAGAACCAAGTAACATTATTATGCAGGCTCTATTGTTTTTGGTAATCATACTTTCCGATACTGCACTGCATTTCTCTTTGAGCTACAGTTATTGCCAGCTCCACAGTGAAAGAGGTAGCCAGTTTAGTGTTTTTTTAAAGAAAATGTAACATACTGTCTCACTTGCTTCATTTGTAAAGGAGGCTGCCACCTTCCCTTACCCTTTTATTTTTTTTTTAATAAGGAGTATGTTGAGATGCTTATGGCTGACAGACCTCCATAATAAATGGAATCAAGTAAAACACCCATAAGAATCCATCATAACTATAGAGCAGCAATGGTTTTTGAACTACATTGCCTCCATACCATTCTGTAAGAATGCAGGGTAAGTCAGGGCCCCATGCTGGGATTGCTCCTATTTGGCATCTACTTCTCAGAGATAAAGGCTAATGTCAAGGTCCTTTGGTTGACCAAGTTTGCAGGTGACTACATACTGGGAGCGAGCATAGATCATCTCCCTGACAAAAATATTTTACAGCAGTGTTTAACACAGACAAATGACTGCTGCCAAAGTCATGGACTAAAGCTCAATGCCAAAAATGCATTATAGTACCTTTTAGGAAAACTTTCACCCAAGCTAATTACTCCATTGATAAGACACACCTAAGCACTAGTCATATGTAAACAATAATCTGACCTTTGCCCAACACTTGGCCGAGGTAGTAAGAAAATAATTCTATGCTACCCAACTTATAAGTAAGGGCATGGCATCCAGGTCCAAGGAAGTCATGCACCCACTTTATTTGGCCCTTATCAGACCCGTCATTGAGTATAATGCCCACTTCTTCATGTGCCTGACCAGACACATGCAACAGCTGGAACGCATACAAATGATCCTTACCAGAAGAGTCCAGGGTATAAACACATTGTCCTATATGGACTGCAATAAAGTCCCATCTCTATACTCTGTCTGCTACAGGTTACTGAGAGGTGATCTATGACTGGAGTACAAAGCAACCTGAAATCCAGCTTTGAGAGACCTTTTTGCACATCCACAAAACAAACGGCATCAGAACCACTCGATCCAAGAATTTAAATTTTGCTTGTGACATGAATAAGACATGTTGCCAAGACAGATATTTGTCTTGGAGGATATCTATGTTCTGGAGCAGGCTCCACATGCATGTGACCCATAGTCTATCCCTAACTCTATTTAAATGTAGCCTTGAACAATGGATGAGAAATCAGAAATTCACCCTGGATCTGGCCTCCATGTCTCTGATAGACAGAGGCAGCCAGTAATGCCCAAACTAAAATACCCTCATCCCTACATAACCTCTAGAAATTTCCTAATTAAAATACCTGCTGCTAATAAATGCCCATGATACATAGGGGAAAAATTGGGTTGGATTGCTCACTAGGCTTATAAGGGCCCTGCTGGTCTTTAGTCTGCTATATACCTATGAACCTGTGCTAATGTATAGGTGAAAACAAGTGTTGAGTTAATACCAACATTTCACAGAACCAGTGTACTTCATTTCTGCTACTTTTATGACTTATATGAAAAAAGAGAATCCATGGATATAGTTAACTATGCTCATCTAGAATTATGCTGCCCTGTCTTATCTGCTGTGGTTTGCAAATTTCTCTCCTCTAGAAGACTGTCTAAACTTTATTAAATTGTTTAATCACTTTGTGTCAAACATTCTTCAAATGGGGGATCATTTTCAAAATATAAACCTGGAGAATTTATAGTAGCCAGTAAACATCAATATGTAATTTGATGGTTTGAGAAAACCAAAATACCAAGAAGAAGCCCATAGAGATAAGATGAACACTCTTGGAAATATCATCAAATGGCTAAGTCTAAAGTCTATATCCATGGGTCTAGAGAAAATAGAGCTAACCATTTTCTTACCATCTGGATACAGAGACAAAAAATGTGCTCATTGCAATACATCCTACAGTAAGAACTAAAATGGATGGCTCGACCACTGTGAATGTGGTATGGCAGCCACCTGCAACATGGGGAACTGAGGTTCAAGAGGCACACTGACTATGTGGGACCAAGATTGGGGAAGGAAGAATGAGAAGGGAACAAATATCCCACTCCTCTCCAGTGATATGGAGTGACTCCACAGTTCATTCTGTGTGAACTCTGCCTTATGACTGCGGCCAGGGACCTGCCACTAAAAACTTGCACCATTTGAAAACACACATTTGTCAACACCAGATGAATGCAATAAAGACATGTGATCAAGAAATATATGCATTTTAATGGCTAGCTATACTAGGCAGTACAGTTCATAATGCATGTTGGCAGAAACATGAAAAATATAATATTTACAACCTAGAAATCTCCTGCAAAATATTGATTCTCAATGAACTTGAGAATCAATGTCTTAATTTCTACTTTATTTTATTTATTTTTATTTTACATTTGTTGACCGGGATATTCCGACTGGATGCATGTTCATTTTCAGTGGAGGCCCGGGGAGAAAAGCTCCAAGGGTAAGCAGATACAGCATTACATATTACAGACTATTTACAGAGATTACATAAGTAAGCAAGTTAAACAAGTTCCACGGGTTAGAGTTAATCCCGCGTGTAAATCAGGATTAAATTAAATTACACAGTAAGCTGGTTAACAGATTTTTTTACACATTCTAGAGAGAGTTAGCCAGGCTTGATACATTGGCATAGCCAGTTAAGTGACAAATGTTGTTTGAGTCTAGTTTTAAATTGACCTAAAGTGGAAATATATCTGGCCAATTGTCTCCTACTTTCCCATTTCATTTATTATATATTGTTAATTACTACTATTGCAGTTTGTCACTGGCATGTGCTGCTTTTATAAAATATATCCTGATATGTTGTTGTCTTAGCCAGAGGAGTGAAGTTTCTTGTCAGTCATTCCCATGCTGTATAATCACTAGTATATAATATTTTCCTGTGGTATAGCTTTTGGTCATCAGTTATATGATCTATTAGATACGGTGATAAATTCAAAATGAAGTCATTTCAGTTTCAAGAAAAGCCAAAATGATTGACAGAGAAGGACTGAAGAATCATACGCAGAGAGAGGACTTATTAAATGTTGCTTTTTGTCTTTTGGCATTCTAAAATTTACAGAAAAGAATAGAAAGACTACTTTGTGATTAGGAAAGAAGATATGCACTTGCCCTTTATGTCAATTTAGCAGAAAATGTGCACCCATCTGTAAGATAAATTCTTCTAAGTGGTGTTTAACTGAGTTATGGAAATCTTCCTCCCAGAACAGTAAATATTACTGTTCTAGAATCTGTCCAAGGTGCTTTAAAATACAGCTTTTTGATTTGCTTTTTTAATAAGCATCGTGTTGATCTGAGTGGCATATCTGAAATTCTTTTATTGCTTTTTAGGAACCACGTCAGCTCATATATTAGCAAAGTGTTAATTTTTAGGAAAGCAAAATAGATGCAGAAGTATAAACTAAACCATTTATTTTGTATTTAGAATGTCCATGTCAGTGGGTGATATTTCTAGGTCATTGTTTCTAACAGTTTTATTACATTCAGCAATAGCAGATATGCAAAAAGCTTGTAGGGCCTTTCTGACTTATTTTGACATACCACTAAGGTGTAATGTTGTCCTGTCTCATCAGAAGTACATACATTGTGCAGAGGTATTATATGTTGCTGTGGATACATTAATAGTTTGCATCTGTACTTTATGTCATAGGATCAGGTAGGCCAATGCTATACATTTTTCATATTGTAAAAGTTACCTGTAGAGTGTATCTTAGCTAAATGCTGACCTAATGATCAGTGGTATATCAAATAGGTGCATGACATAGGTACAAGTCTTTCAGAAAAAGAATATTGACCATTGTTTTCTGCAGGAAATAATTGTTGGTGTGATTTCTAAGTGCACACCTGCAGTGATTCCTTAACTGTGAGAGATTTGTCCTCTCTTCATTTCTATGTAACTGTATTGTTGGTATATATGGTTAGGGGTGCGGATGGCTTGCCTCACCAAATTGGGGATAGGGGGTTGCTCCACTGCAAAAATGCAACTGGAAGTTTTGCCATGCTGGTGTTTAAGGCATTTGTGTTTGCCATTTTGGTTCCTCTGTGTCTTGGCATTCTAGATTTTCAAATAAATTCACCTGACAGCATCTGTATTTCATAAATGGTGGCTGTGGCAGTCTGTAATGAAATGTTAACTGTAATTGTACTATAATCATCCCACGCCACCATTTAAGTAAAATCAAAACAATATATGTTATATTTGAGCTGAAAAGCACTGTGTATGCCCATTTTGTTAAAATAATAAATTTTATATTTTAAATTGTTCTATTATACCCTTTACTTCAAGCTTCCCTACCTGTCCAGTCCTTTTTCAGCCCATTCGTTCTCTTTTACAGTCATTAGTTGAATTTTTTTCATTTATGTTCACAAATCTCTGACTGTAAATATTGTTATTATTTTACAAACTGAAAATGCAATAAAAGCTTAAAAAAAGAAAACCATTATCTGGAAGGCCTATAATAACAATCTCCATGCCTGTCTCCCATTTCATATTGCCAAGTGAGTGGGATCCAAATGGAGAGATGATGAAATCACCAAGCAAAGGTCATCATCAAGTCTTGGCGAGTACTGTCACATGGTGGACCCGTTTTTTCACAAAATCGCACCAAGACAACACTGATATACAGACTGTATTTAATATAGCATATATCATGGCCAGAAGTAGGTTAAGAAATAAAAAGACAGCTGGGTGCACAACTCCCAAGATAAAACAGTGCCCAATCCTGATAGGCGTACTGGTGCCAGAACTGGAAAAAATGACAGTGTAGAATCCTCACGACATGGATACATCCCTACAATGTTGTTAGTCCAGACTTAGGGGGATGATGGCCCCACTGTTGTTGAAGGAAATAGTAGTCCACAAAAACAAAAAAAAATTGACATGCCAAAAAATAGCCATAAAGATGATAGAGTGGACTATTAAGGATAAGAAAGAAATGATGCATTGTCACTATTATGCAAGAAGCTTGGAATTTCTGGACAGAAGATATACAGAAAGATTAAAAAAGAAATTAGAGGAAAGAAAATACTTGCACTGTCAAAAGCTTCAAATGCAAATTTGCGTTAATACAACATATTTATGAAAAAACATAATATAGACAAAGAAACAGTGGGCCTTTTGGAAAAGGAAGTGACTATGGAAGTATGGAAATTTAAAGAACAAAATTTAGAGATTTTTGAAAGGTATAAAAAAGAAATATGAACATGGGAAAGAGAAAGATCTGATATGGTGCAGTATTACTGCAAAGGAGAAAGACATATTAATACGAAAAAAGCAGCTCCAAAGATATGCAAAGAGAGATACAGGCAGAGGCTTCCTAATATGGAAAATTTTACAATACAAAAAAATAAGAAAAAAAAGGGGAAAGTAGAAAAGAGAATCTGTAATGGAGAAGTTAAAAAAATCGAAGCCGAATGCTATGGATAACCTGCGAGGTGAAGGATTTTGTGTAGAAAATCTAACTGATAACATCACAGCTTGATAGAACAATGAGTTCTCAATTTAAGGAGAAACCAGTGGAGCAAGAAACATCTGATCAGTTGCCCTAAGAAAATACTTTGGAACCTTCAGTAGGAAACCAGTACAAAAACTCAGTTGGAATGGTACAGCAAGGGAAGGAACAGGAAACGGTGGCAACTCTTATCCAGTCAATGTTGTGGAGTAATAGGCCAGTGAGTTTCCATATGAAGCTGAAGAGAATATGGTATAGGAAAATGGTCTGGAACTTTCTGTGGAATATTTGCAGGAATCAGAGAACAAAAAATGTGCCTTTAGTTTAGAAGAAAATCAAAGGGAAGAGTTTTTTGATTTAATAGAGATAGATAGACATATTAAGATCAATGAAAGAAATAGATTACAGAAAGTCAATAAGACACGTTTGAAGTTTGATAAAACAAATGAGCAAGGTAATCAAGACTGTTCATAGAAATCATGCACTATAACAGAAGTAAGCAGGATATATTGTAGTGCAGCTAAATTAATAACAGATATAGTCTTACCACAAAAACAGAGCAATGAGGGAAAGGAAGGGGAGAAATCAGACAATATCGTGGAAGTATCGAATATTAAGACAAGAAGTGCAGCTGTTAGAAAATTACAGAAGAGGGAACAGATCAAAAAAATACTCGGAAAGATAGACATGATACAAGCAGTGCTCAGTATCAAAACAGACCAGGTTCTATCATACAGTATTGCAAATAATAAACTAAAGATATCAGCACAGGCAGAAAAAAACTTAGAAGATATGCAGATAAATATAAAGGAAAAGTACAAAATAAGCAATTTATTGATGATACAAAAACATTTTTAGAGAATTAAGAAACAAGGCAAAAGGAATAGAAACACCACCCAAAAAAGAAGAAATAGACACATTTTGGAGACATATCTATGACGATCCTGGGGGAACATAACAAAGATGCTGAATGGATAGAAGACGTAAAACAATAAGAAGTACAAATGTACAGGATATGAAATGGGATGAAGTAACGGCCAGAAAAATTGAAACAAAATTAAGAAAAGTTCCTAAATGGAAATCCCCAGGTCTAGATGCAGTACCTAACTTCTAGCTAAAAGTATTAACATTTTTACATGAAGATTTAGCCATTAGTAAGAATTACTAATATGCACACCCCGAACAGACAACAACCCAGTTAACAAGAGGAAAAATGGTACTCCTCCTTAAGAGTAAACCTACACAATAGCTTAAGAACTATAGACCAATAACTTGCATCCGATGATGTACAAACTATACACTGGAATTTATGCCAACTGAGTTTATAGTCATTTAGCAGAAAACTCAATCATGGCAGTAGAACAAAAGAGTAACAAAAGAAAGTCTTATGGAACAAATGATAATTTTTTTTTTGTTAAATGAAGTCATAATGTAGAATTGTAAAAAGGGGAAGAATATATGTATGGCATGGATAGACGACAAAAAAAGCATTTGACAGCATCCCACATTCATGTATATAAGATACATCCTACATTGATCAATTACATTACAGTGACCATGAAACTGTGGCAAACCACTTTGCAGCTAAGCCATGATAAAGGACAAATTATTATTCCAGGGACAAAAATTCAATATTCCAGGGTGACTCTTTGTCACAACTGCTCTTTTGTCTTGCCCTTAACCCATTAAGCTGTCTACTTAATAGATTAGGTCATGGCTACAATTTGGCTCCTAGAAAACAACAAAGTACAAAGACTTCTCTTCTTTTTCTGGATGATTTAAAACTGTATAGTTCATCAGATGTGGAACTGAAAGCACAACTGCAAGTGGTCAAAACTTTCTCAGATGATATAAGAATGTTATTTGGTCTTGATAAATGAGCAAAAGCAACATTTAAAGCAGGAAAGCTCAAGCAGCAAGATAACATCAGTCTGAGACGGGAATATGATATTAAAGAACTTGAGCAGGACTGATAAAGGATCAACAATAAAACATGAATAAATGCAAGTAAAACTTTGTAAGGAATATTTTAGAAGACTAAAATTAATACTGAAAACAGCCCTGACATGTAGGAACAAAGTCCAAGCTATAAACCAATTTGTTCTTCCTGTTCTAACTTATGTTTGGGGTGACTGACTGGCCCCAAAAAGTGTTGTATCAGTTGGACAGTAAAACAAGTAACATACTTCATGCTTATCAAATGATTTATAAAACAGTGTATACCAAGGTTATATATCCCCTGTTCTGAAGGAGGTATGGTCCTCCTCAAAATTGATTACATGTATAGATCTGCAAACATAGGATTGCATAAATATCTGCTGATCTCATGAGATGCAACCATAGCGAAAGTTTTAAAACATGAGAAGAACAAGTCTAAGATGATTTCCTTACTTAGTTTACCAGAAGTATATCGGTGTCAAATGGAATGGAAATCAAACCAGAAGCAGATAAAAATCAGGCAGTAACTGAATGTGCCAAAAAACAAAACAAAAAAACAAAAGAAAGGATATAAGGTGAAGGATCAGATGAGAAGGCAAGAAATGTGGAAAATGCATAAATATAGTTGCAAGTACTGAAAACTGGAACAACCTCATGTCAATCAGAATATACCACAGGAATGGTTAAGGAGAGGTGAATTTAAACCAAAAGACAAAAGGTTAGTATTGGCAGCCCAGGATAGTGGACTACATACACTTTGGTTTAAAGCATCCATTGAACATGTTATAGAAACAGAAAAATGCAGGTTTTGTAAAACAGAACTGGAAACAGTCACAAATCTTATTGCTAAGTGTGATATACTAATGTCAGAAGGCCTGTACACTGAAAGGCATATTATTGTGGCAAGACTGTTGCACTGGGGATTCTGCAAACATTATAATATTGAAGTAGCTGAGAAGCATTGGAAACATGAGCCACAAAGCATTATAGAAAATGATGAAGTTTATATAGAACACCCATTTCCAAAAGTTAAAAAAATCGATATGAGAAAACCAGATGTAGTAGTTCATGAAAAGAAGACAAAAGTAACATTGATCACTGAAATTGCTACACCTAGTGATTACAGTGTCTTATGTATGGAGAGGCACAAAGTCATAAAATACCAGGATTTACAGGCAGAAATTTGGACAATATTGAAGGATACTGAAACAGTTCCGATAGTAGTAGGAGCAATGGGTCTCATAAAAAATAATTACAGTTGCACTTAGATATGTTACCAGTACATGTAACTCCATATGAATTGCAGAAGGAGTCAGTTCTGGGCACATTGCAGGTACTGCAAAGACTACTTTTGGCTAATATCAAAGACTAAAACAGTACTAATTTCATGAACTTTAATCATATTATGAATTGGGAATGAGGTCCATACCCCTCAGGGTATTAGAAACCCAAAGGACTTGGAGAAATTAAACCAAGTGAGTGGGCTTCAAATGGAGAGATGTTGAAATCATCAAGAAAAGCAGAGTAATGTTGCAGGAAATTAAGTCATCCTCAGGTCTGGATGAGTACCTTCATGTAGTAGACCCTGTTTTCACAAAATCCTCATCAGGCCGACACTGAAGAGAATATATTGTATATAGCATATATTATAAACAGGCATAGCTTAAAAGATAAAAAGACAGCTGGGTATACAGGTTTCCAGGATGAAAAAGTGCCCAATCCTGGTAGGTGCATTGGTGCCAGGACTGGAAAAAAAATTACAATGTAGAATCCTCAAGACACAGAGACATTCCTACAATGGGGTTAAGCCAAGCTCAGGGGTAGGATGGTCCCCCTGTTGTAGAAGGAATTAGTAGTCCACAAAAATTTACAGGCCAAAAAAGAGCCAATAAAGATGATGGAGTGGACTACTAAAAATAAGGAAGAAATTATACATTGTTACTATTAGGATAAAACTGGATACGACCACCACAAAATAGTACATAAAATCCAGGCTTTATTTGAATAAGCGCTTTCACGTGCTGTCATAGCATGCTTCCCCAGATTTCACTTTACCATTCAAATCTCAGTATTTAAATACCATCATCATGTTCACTTAATCATTTAATTAAGGACAATCGATCCTAGCTGAGAGCAATTATGACAATTGTGCATAGCAACCTAGATCTTCCATCATAGAATCTGGTAACAAAACACTTGGTTTAAATCACAACAAAACGAAACAAAGAATAGGGTGCTTTTTCATTACATGAAGGTCTCCTATGCATATATAACAACCTATTAACAAAACCATTTCTGATTTTTGATTTTTGTCAGTAGGTTTTGTTAATGGGTTGTTATATATGCATAGGAGACCTTCATGTAATGAAAGAGCATGCTGTTCTTTGTTTCGTTTTGTTGTGATTTAAACTGTTTTGTTACCAGATTCTATGATGGAAGATCTAGGTTGCTATGCACAATTGTCATAATTGCTCTCAGCTAGGATTGATTGTCCTTAATTAAATGATTAAGTGAACATGATGATGGTATTTAAATACTGAGATTTGAATGGTAAAGTGAAATCTGAGGAAGCGTGCTATGACAGCATGTGAAAGCGCTTATTCAAATAAAGTCTGGATTTTATGTACTATTTCGTGGTGGTCGTATCCAGTTTTATCCTATTATTGTTTCTTTTTGTTTGGGACTGCGACCTTTGGACGGTAGCTGTACTTCGTTATTTTCCACATTGTTACTATTATGCAAAATGGCTAGAGTTTCCAGATCGAAATTATTCAAAAAAGTTGAGAGAAATTAGAGGAAAGGAAAATACTTGCACAAGAAAACTTGTCAAAAGCTTCAAAAAATGTATGTTCATTAGTACAACAAATCCATGAAAAGCATTATAAAAACAAATAAACTTTGGGCAACCTGGAAAAAGAAGCGCTAGAGGAAGCGTGAAAATATAATTTTAAAAAAAAGATTTTTGAAAGGTATAAAAAAGAAATATGAACATGGGAAAGAAAAAGAACTCTGATATGGTACAATACTTATGCAAAAGAGAAATCCAAACTAGTCAATACAAAAAAAGCATCTCCAAAGATATTTGAAGAGAGATACAAGCAAAGGCACCTAGATATGGAAAATTTCACAATTCAGAAAACGAGAACACAATGAGGGGAAGTAAAACAGAAGATTAGTATGGTAGAAGTTAAACAAATAGAAACTAAAGTTATGGAATACCTGCAAGGTGAATGATTTAGTGTAGAAAGTCTTACCCAGGTCATGTCACATCGTGATGGAACAATGAGTCCCCAAATTAAGGAGAAACAGGAGGAGTGGGTGACATCTGAAGAAAAAATATGGACATGAGAAAGAAAAAAGATTTAGTATGGTGCAATATTTATGCAAAGGAGAAACCAAAATTAATCAATGCATAAAAGCAGCACCAAAGATATTTGAAGAGAAATACAGGCAAAGGAACCTATATATGTAAAATTTCACAATACAAAATATAAGAAAACAAAAGGTAAAAAATAAAAGAGAATTAGCATTGGAAAATTTAAAGAAATAGAAATTTAAGTTATGGATTACCAATGAAGTTAAGGATTTAGAGTAGGAAATCCAACTTGGATAATGTCACAGCATGATAGTTCAATATGTACCGAAACTAAAGAGAAACAAATGGCATGGGAAGCATCTGATTACTTGCCACATGATGATGCTCTGGAGACTTCTGTAGGAAACCAGTGCAAAATTTCAGATGGAGATGCACAGCAAAGAAAGGAGCAGGAAACAGTGGCAACTCTGATGCAGGCAATATTATGGAGTAATGGGCCAGCAAGTTATATGAAAGAGCAACAGATGACTCAGGATGCAGCTGAAAGGATATACCTCAGGAAGATGTTCTAGAATGCCCACAGGAAATACCAAAGAATGAGCCCTCAGTTTAAAAGAAATGATCTAAGGGAAGAGTTGCTTGATTTAGTAGACAAGGATAGACATATTAAGACTGATGAACAAATTAGATTACAGAAAGTAAATAAAACCCAAAATGTTAGAAGTCTTATAAAACAGCTGAACTCATCTGACATAATAGATATATTACTGTGCAGTTAAACTAGTAAAGGATTAAGTCTTACCACAAAAATGCAGTGTAATATGGGAAAGGAAGCGAGAAATATAATGCCATTTTGGACGCATCAAATTAAGAAAAGAAGTGTCACTGTTAGAAGAATATAGAAGAGGGAACAGATCAACAAAAATACATTGAAATATAAATGTGATAAAAGTAATGCACATTATCAGAACAGACCGCGGTGGTGGTGCTGCGGTAGCATTGTCGCCTCACAGTAAGACGCTGTTTGGTTCGATTCTCAGCTAGAGCGTCTTCTGCGTGGAGACATGCGTGAATGGGCGTACCTTCGTTGAAGGTTGTGCATCAGGGCTGGTAACTCGGCACGTAAAAATCAACTACCAATCATTAGTGGACCAGAGTTCCGCTGTGGCGACCCCTAACCAGGAAAAGCCGAAAGACACAACAACAATATTATCAGAACCGACCAGGATTTATCACACACTATTGCAAATAATAAATTAAGGATATTAGCACAGGCAGAAAAACTCAAATATATGCAGATAAATATAACAGAAAAGTACAAAATAAGCAATTCATTGATGATGGGAAATAGAAAATACACCCCAGGGATCACTTCTGTGTCTCTGCTCGACAGTGGCACAGGAAAATAACTTTCTTGGGTGGCGTAAGCCAGGGAACCCTGTTGGCTAGGCTTACGTAGGCCATTGGGCCAATAGCCTAGTACCTACCTATGAACCAGAAAGGTTTTATAGAGAACTAGGACACAACGCAAAAGGAAGAGAGACACACCACCAAAAAAATGAAGAAATAGGCACATTTTAGAGAAATATTTGTAAAGACCCCGTGGAACATAACAAAGATACTGAATGAACACAAAAATTAAAAGAAACAGTAAGAAGTGCAAATACACAGGATATGAAAAGGGTTGAAGTAACGGTCAGATAAACTGAAACTAAATTACAAAAAGCTCCTAAATGGAAAATCCAAGGCCCAGATGCAATACCTATCTTCTGGCTAAAACTATTAACATATTTACACCTTGAGTAAGAACTACTTATATGTGCTTCCCAAACAGATATCAACCTGGTTACCAACAGGAAAAACAATACCTGTAAGACATCTAACATCCCTAGACCAATAACTTGCCTTCCAGCAATGTGCAAACTATATAATGTAATTGATACAAAGTTTATAGTCATTTAGAAGAAAATTAAATAATGGCAATAGAACAAAAAGGTAACAAAAGAAAATCATATGGAACAAAGAATTATTTACTGCTAAATAAAGCCATAATCGAGAATTGTGAACAAGGGGAATAATCTAAGTATGGCATTAATATATTACAAAAAACATTTGATATTATCCCATGTTCATGGATATAGGAGTGTTCACAAATGTATAAGATGCATCCTGTATTGATCAGTTACATTAAAGTGACCATGAAACAGTAGCAAACTGCTTTTTAATTAAGTCATAACAACGGGAAAATTATTATCCCAGGGATAAAAATTCAAAGGGGGTTATTCCAAAAGGATTTTTTTGTCACTGCTGTTGGTTTCATCTTGCCTTTAACCCATTAAGCTGTTTATTTAACAGATTAGGACTTGGTTACAATTTAGCTCCCAGAATATAATCTTGCCTAAAGATTTATCATCTTTCTTTTTGTGGATGACTTAAAACTGTAGAGTTAATCATGTAAGGAGATGAAAGCACAACTGCAAATGGTTAAAACTTTCTTAGATGATATAAAAATGACATTTGGTATTGATAAATGTGCAGAAGCAACATTTAAAGCAGGAAAGTTGCAGAATCAAGAAAATATCAATCTAGATCAGGAATGTGATATAAAGGAACTTGAATACAAAAGACTGTATAAATATTTGGGAATTGATGAAGGATTGGCAATAAAACATGAACAAATGCAAAAAAAGACCATAAGGAGTACTTAAAAAGACATGAATAAAGTAGAAGCTATAAACCTATTTGTTGTTCCTGTGTTAATTTACAGTTTTGTTGTGACTGACAGGCCCCAAAAGATAATGGATCAGTTGGATTGAAAAACAAGAAAAATTCTCATGCTTATCAATTGATATATAACAATCAGTGTATGCCAACATTATATATGTCACACTGTGAAGGAGGTATGGCTCCCTTGAAATTGATTACACGTATAGAGCTGTGATCATAGGACTGCATACGTATCTGTTGACCTTATTAGATCCAAACATTGTAAAAGTTTTACAATATGAAGTGTGAAAGTCTATGACAGCCTCTCTGCTTAGTTTAACAGAAACATTCAGGTAGCAAGCGGGAATAGAAGTCAAACCAGATGTAGTCAAAAATCAGACAGCAACTGGATGTGCCAAAAAACAAAGTAAAGAATATTCGAAGAGGATCTGATGAGAAAGGAAAAAAAATGTGGAAAGCCATAAATATGGTGGCAAGTATAGACATCTTCTGGAGCAACACCATGTTGATCAAGATTTGACGCAGGGATTGTTAAGAAAAGGTGAGTTGAAACCAAAAGCTGAAGGTTTAACAATGGCAGCACAAGATAGTGGACTATGTACACATTGGTTTACAAAGTCCATTGATGTGGAAGAAAAATGTAGGTTTTGCAAAAAGCATTGGAAACACTCACACACCTTGATGCTGTGTGTGATATTCTTATGGCAGAAGGCCTGTACACTGAAAAGCACAATAGTGTGACAAAGATATTGCACTGGGCATTGTGCAAACACTACAATATAGAAGTAGCTGACAAGTATTAGAAAACTGGAAACATGAACCACAAAACATTATAGAGAATGATGAAGTATACATCACATAGGATCACCCAGTACCAACAATCCAAAAAATAAATGCAAGAAAAGCAGATATAGTAGTACATAAAAATAAAGACAAAAGCAGCATTGAGCATTGAAATTGCTACACCCAGCAATTATGATGTCTCCCATATAAAAAGACATAAAATATCAAGATTTGCAGACAGAAACAAGAGCAATGTGGAAGAAAGATACCAAGACAGTTTCATTAGTAGTAGGAGCAATATGTCTTATAAAAAAGCATTTACAGTCATATTTAGATGTGCTACCAATACATGGAACTCCATATAAATTACAGAAGGAGTCAATTATTGGCACATTGTGGATGCTGCTAAGTCCACTTTTGGCTAACATAAAAGATTGAAACAATACTGATTTTATGAAATTGGATCATACCCTGACTTAGGAATGGGGTCCATTCCACAAATGGTATTACTAATCCAAAACACTTGGATAAATTAAATCAAGTGGCTTCACTGGAACTGCTGCTGTATAGGGCTCTCTCTCTGTGCCTCTGCATGATCTGAGACTGCCTCCCTGGCTTAACTCTGGTGTGCGTCACACACAGATCCAATAGGTTCCCACAAGCAATCTCTCTCTCTCTCTCTCTTTTGGGGTCAGTGGTGGGATGTCACACCTCCTCCCTTATCCCAGGATAAAAAGGCCAGCAACAACTATTAAGTTCCATCGTCTTCTGCCTTTGTCCTTGCAACAAATAAGTTGCTCATCAGACGAGTCATTGATGTCATCATAGGGCTGGAGTTTAAGCTGAGTTTTTTGTTTGTTTATTTGTTTCCTTTTGACCAACATAGGTGTCATGCAAAGAATATAATGTCAATGTGTAATAAGTCAAATATTGCTTTTCTTGTGTGTGTGTGTGTGTGTGTGTGTGTGTGTGTGTGTGTGTGTGTGTGTGTGTGTGTGTGTGTGTGTGTGTGTATGTGTCTGTCTGTGTATCTGTGGGCATCAGAGGTGTGTTACTATTTCTTTAAACTCCCCATCTCCAGTATATGCAGTGCTGTCCCAAGCCACTCATTGAACACCATGTACTGCTATAACACACAAACTGTAATATCCAAAAAGCAGGAGACCAGGATCCAATCCACACAATGCTTATTGAGTGCTTTTGCCTCGAATAGAAATTTATTCAGAATAACACAGCATATTACCCAACAACCTTATATATGCTATTCCAACAAATTAGTCATCATCATTAACTAATTAATAAAATGATGTCCTGAAAGGACATAGAAACATTTAAAGAGCAACACTATATATATATATATATATATATATATATATATATATATATATATATATATATATATATATATATATATTGCACTCACAGTAAAAAAAGAAAAAAATGTGATTAAAAACATATAAAAGATACTTGGCAATTAAATATATCCTATAATAACTTAAAAATAATCAAAGCAACAGACACCATTATTTATGCATATGAAAGTATATATGTACTTGTTTATTAGCATCCTACCCTAATAGTAGGTATTGATGACTATCATATAAGAAATTGTGCCTTGAGACTGAGAACAGAGCTGATCGATACTGGACTATTAAGACCCGGTGCTTCAGAAGCATTCGTCCTAATTTGCCATCTAAGCTCAGCCATTTCTGGGTAATTGTTGAGTGCCCCACCTCTTTCACCCATACTAACCTGTTCAATGATAATAAATCTGAACCCATGTCCTACATTGGTTACTATATGTCCTGCTAATGCATTTTTAACATCTTTCCTACTGATGTCATAGTAGTGTTGGTAAATTCTACTTCTAAATGCATTTTTAGTTTTACCAATGTAAAAACTCAGACATTGGGTATATAGGGTGAGGTACACCACTCCTTTACTGCTGCAGGAGACTTTCCCTCATATAGTGTGTCTCCCATAATTGGGAATACAAATCTCCTTGGCTTCAATGATATATTGGCATTGTAAGCAATAGCAGCATTTAACCATCCCTGCCCCTATATCAGGATCACATTTCTGCCTTTCTAACATATTTTTGATGCTACATTCCTTTTTCTATACAATGCTGGGAACAGGGCCTAACAACTGTGCCTGTTCTGCATCAATTCTAAAAATGTTTCAGTTATGTTCAGTAATATTCCTGATGCTGTAAAAATGCTGATTAAACTTGAAAATAGCCTATTTTTTATGGAGAATCTTACTCTCTTGATTTTCCTTGTTTGATAACCCTTCCCCACTGTACCAAGAAGGGCAAATAATAGCCACCAGCTCTCTTATTTATTACCTCCTGAAGGATGTTGTTTAAATAATTATCTGAAAAACCTCTATGTAGTAACATCCCTTTAAGTATCTCAATTTGCTCTTTAAATTGATTATATTCAGATATCATCCTGGCAAGCCGTACCCCCTGTCCTTTTACTAAAGCCTTCTTTTGGTGCGGGGGGGGGTAACTATTAAAATGTAGGAGGCTGTTAGAGTACGTGGGCTTGTGGAAAATAGTGGAGGTGAAATTTTATTGACCACATCTTTCTTGTTCCTCCACAAGGAAGGGATGGCATGCTCATCTGACATTCTACATTATACAATGCAAAGAGCATCTTGCTACTGAGGATGCCTCTACACACTGATTGAGCAGTCAGTTAATTTGGGGTAAAACAACATAATGAATATGTGCTACATGCCATACATGTACCAGAGACTTTAGTTGGATATGCTGTACCAGTACCATGAGTTCCTTTCATGAACTGCCATAATAATTAATCTGCTTACCAGACTGGATTCGATACATGTAGAATAGTCTGTGTGTTGTACCTTTAAAAAGCATTTCAAGATTGGCACATGCATATAAATAGCAAGCACATGCTAGCTTCAGTGCCATTTTGAAAGTGCAGCCAGAGAGTGAGCATGTATGAGTGTAATAGCTAGTTTGTTTATAAGTTTATCTAAGTTAAAGTTATTAAGTCTCAATCCTGATATGTTTGTGCATAATAAAGCTGCTTTATCCTGACTGGATGAGCGACGATACATGTAAGAAGTGCATGGTGAGCCATATCTGTGAATCCATCAGAAATATTTCACACTGGCTTTACAGATTCAGTCATGATTGCAGTGAATGCATATTCAAAATAGTTGGAATTATTCCATATGAATGAAATTACTATGCAAGATAATATATGCAGATAATGGTTTAAGTAGGAGGGATGACCTTTGTGTCATTGGAAACTAGTTTGCCTTTTGCACAAAATGTACACTGTGCCTTTTAGGAAGCAACATGCCTGCTTTTTAGTATAGAAAAAGGAGATGAATTCTTTGGATCAGGTCCTAAG
This sequence comes from Protopterus annectens, assembly GCF_019279795.1. Taxonomy (NCBI): domain Eukaryota; kingdom Metazoa; phylum Chordata; order Ceratodontiformes; family Protopteridae; genus Protopterus; species Protopterus annectens. The sequence continues at coordinate 289,212,692 of NC_056732.1, read as the reverse complement.
TAGGAGTAGCTGAGTATACAGCTGGAGATTCATAAAGTACCCCACCAGTTGCATTAAGAGCTGCAGTAAAAAGGCCCGGCTTCCTTACTCAAGAGAATTTCAGTTCAGAAATGCATTTGCTACAGTGAAGAAAGATACAATTGTCTAATTTGCATGTATCTGAATCTCCCTTAGCCACTGTGAGTGCAGATCAGTACTTCCTATAGTAATTTACAGTGGTGGCAGCCACATCAGGTTAGTACAAGCACCCCTAATTCACTCTCGCACACACATTTACCCCTAATTCAAACACACACACTCACAATCATTTAAACACCACATACCCCGTACCAGTGCCTGTACAGTCAGGATATCCCAGATGTCCCTGTAAATTGCAAATGATTGCAGTCAGTCCTTAATGCCAGACATAAGAGTTTCACATTTCATATCCATCAGTACATCCCTGGTAGTGCAAAAGCTGTTAGGCTGTCAGCTTTCTTCAGTTTGTGAGAGGCATAATCTAAATTAGTCCATGATTATGTCCTATCTTGCACTATGAAGTTGAGAGGCATTCCTACTGTTTCCTTTTCCTTTCCTTTATACGTCACAAACAGTTTCAGGCAATGAATAATGCCCAAGATCCTCAATATATAAGTAGAGCATGCTTGCAACACTAATTTCTCAGTTAGTGCAGCAGGTTATTGCTGAAGTGTACTGTAGCAAGGGTGCAGTTTTCTGCATTTAAACCATGCTCCTTAATAGTATCCCTGGCATCTAGTGGTTCCCACATCATGTTCTAATTATTTTTTTTTTGTATAAAATACCTTTAAGGCACAATATAAATGGAATCTCTGGTGTCGTGTTTCACCCATCCCTGTTATGTGTAAGTGCTATTACAGCACACAAGGTTATCTCTGTTGTCTAGCATCCACCACCCCCCACCCTCGGACAATTTTATGTGCAAGTGTCATTATGACAGAAAAGTGAAGAATTTATATAAAAAAAACTACCAAGCAAGTGTTGAAACACACCAGACTACAAAGCCAGTGAAAAAGATGCCACCAATCTTATATTAAATAGTTTATTCACATTGAATAATACTATGGCACCCTTCCTGGAGTTACAAAATATGTCACAGCATGCATCTATATCTATATCTATATCTATATCTATATATATATATATATATATATATATATATATACACACACACACACACACACACACACACACACACACACACACACACACATATAGTCACTTAAACACAAAAACACAATTAAACAATCATCTAATTAGTCAACCATCAATTAAAATAATCATATATACATTTTAAAGAAACACTCTCCAGTTACATTCACTATTTAGACCTGCTGGAGATAGTGCATTAAATTTTAAAATATATAAAGTTTCTTTGTACAATAATTTCTTTTTCATTAACACTTCATCTGTTTATGAAATATGTTCCAAAATATAAGCTTTTAACAATGAAAAGTCACTACTATGTCAAGTAAAAAAAATTTAAAGCTGTAGGCCTCATAGAATTATTATTTTTTATGTCTCTAATATGTTCTTGCAACCGTAGCTTGAATATTCTTTTAGTCTCCCCTATATAATACAAATTACATGGGCAAGATGGAGCATATACCACTGATTTAGTTATACATGAAAAAGCAGAAGTGGAAAAGAATTTTACACCATTTATTTTTTCAAAACGTGGTAATGTTGGGGCAAACTGAACGCCTTCCACAAGGGAAGGTACCACATTCACCAACCTGTAGGTTTAATTTTTCACCAGGTGAAACAAATCAATTGTGTACCACCATGTCTTTAATATTTCTACTTCTCTTAAAAGAGATATTTACAGTTCTATAAATATTTTTTTACCCCTTCCATATTAATTAAATAGGGCCAATAATATCTAATGACATCAATAATTTTCTCACTTAGAATGTTATATACAGTAACAAAATAAACGTTTCTACACTCCTGCACAGTATAAAATTCTCTATTATTATTTATCTTATATACTAAAGGCTTATTATGAAGTAAACTGATATCTGTTATTTTATGAAGGGCATCTAAAATAACATTTTCATCATACCCCTTTGCTTGAAGTTAATACATAATCACACAAAACCACAAAACAAAAACTCCAATGCGCAGTCCAGTATCAATAAAGGCTTTCCTCTGTAGTAGAAATGTAATTCCTTCAATAATCCACCACAGTTCAGGAAAAATTACAAATTTTAATGAAAAAACAATAAAAGACAGTAAAAAGCAACCAGATTGAGCGCTATCTCCTCCACGGAGACTTCATCAGAATCTACATTTTTCCACTCACCCTCAGTTTAAATAATGGTTCCAATTGTTTAATTAGTTAATTAGATTTGAAATCCTATAGGCTGGCCATAAATTAATACAAATTTTAACTCTTTCTTGCATGAAACCTTACCAAAAAAGAGGTTGTTAAAAAAGTTATAGAAAGATACATTGTTTAAAACTCATCCAAAACAGTACAATAGGAAAAACAGGACTTCCATCAGAAACTTGTTTTGTTAAAAAACAGTAGAAAAAATGTTGTACACAATCTTGTAAATGAGGTATGTCAACCTTAAATAGGTATACCTATTAACTAATTAAACAACTGGAACCATTATTTAAACTGAGGGTGAGTGGAAAAATGTAGATTCTGATGAAGTCTCCGTGGAGGAGATGAAAGGGCTCAATCTGGTTGCTTTTTACTATCTTTTATTGTTTTTTCATTAAAATTTGTAATTTTTGCTGAACTGCGGTGGATTATTGAAGGAATTACATTTCTACTATGGAGGAAAGCCTTTATTGATACTGGACTGCGCATTGGAGTTTTTGTTTTGAAGTTAATACATGTTTTTATTATTTCCTTTTTTAGACCCATTTCATCATTACATAGCCTGCTAACTCTCAATAATTCATTATAAGTTTGCACCTTCAAAGTATGTGGTGGATGGCAACTACTACTATCCAAAATATTATAATCTCCAATTCCCTTTCTGTGTATATTAGTTACTATATTATTATTCCTAATAGTCAAAGTGACATCTAGATAGTTAACTGTTTTTCCTATCTGTAAGCCATCAAATTGTATCTGAAAACTGTTTGTATCCAAATCATTGATAAACTGGGGAGCTATTTCAGCATCCCCCCTTACATAAAAAAAATCAAATTATCTGTATATCTACAATATAAAATAACATAACTATTAAAAAAAATTTCAATCTATACAAAAACTCAACTTCAAAAAGGCCCATGAACAGGTTTGCATACATGGGTGCAAAAGATGCACCCATGGCAGTACCTTGTACTTGATGGTAAATGACATTGTTAAACTAAAAAAAAATATTCATCAAACAAAAATATAATTCCATCACATAATTACAACAGGGCTATCACCTAGAAAAAATCTAACAGCTTCCATACCTAACTCATGGGTAATACATGTATAGAGGCTTTTTACATCTATAACTATCCAGTAATATTCTTCATCACATTTAACATTCTTTATTTTATCCAGAAAATGGAAAGTGTCTTTAATATAAGAATGTAACCTAACTACATAGTTCAAAAGACAGGAATGTAAGAAAATTCCCATATTATGGAGAAAATAATTCTGTGCTGCTACTCTGGGTCTACCTGGGGGGGAGGGGCTCACATCTGTGTGTGTCTTTGGCAGACAATAGAACTTAGCCATTGAGCTTCCTTCTACATTAAATTTATTTAGGGCATTTTTTCGTGTAAAATAGCCCAATCTTAGGTCTTTAGCTACTAGTTCTTTAAAATTCATTATAGCTTGATAAAAAAACATCAGTATTTACTGCCCTACATACTTTGCCATCAGATAAATGGTCCATACACATTTTCAGTTGTTTCCAATGCATAACAACAATTTTTCTATATTTATCTTTGGGTTTTATAATTATGTCTGATCTTTTACATAAATTTAATAAAGACAACCATTCATTCTTACTCATATTATACAAAATGTCTTTCTTCTCAGAAGAAAATCTTTCAGAACTTTCTCGAATAGAAAATTAAGCATCTTAGAAAATTGCAAAATCTGGTTGTTGAATCCAGGTATAAAAGTACTAGTATAAGCAACCATTTCAGTATTTAAAGTGCAATATGCATTAACATTTTCAGCTGTTTCAAATGAAGAATCATAAGAGAAGAAATCCAGCAACTCATCTTCACTTGCAGATACACTGTCTTCATTAACTGACATACTTTCACCATTACATTCAAAGTAATTAACCAACTGCAGCTTTCTTATTAACTTAAGCACTTCTGCTTTAATAAAATGTGCTCTAGGTAGAGTTGTTGGTATACACTTTAAACCATACTTCAAAACAGATATTTTAGTTTCACTTAAATCAACCCCAGATAAAGTCACAATACAATTATTCAAATCAAATCTTTTTTTACTGCTAACGACTGTGCAAACACGTTAAAAATCAATATTTAGTCCTTTTATTTTGTTGTTTGAACTATTGAAAGTCTCTGTTACTGTCATACCGTAAAGCTGTTTTGTTGATTGTAGCCATTCTGCTAACTTCCCTGTTGTTTCCCTTGGCCCTGAAACGTATTATTTATGTAATTAGGTTGTTGTGGAGCAGGCACAGGTGGATAGTCTGTATTTTCATTAGCAGAGCCTGCAGAAGTATTAGTCCCATCTGTAGAGGCAAAGGAGACATTTTGATGTTTCTTAGATCTCCCAGAAGCATTTTAAAGCCTCTGGTACCATTCTGATTGGCTACCTTCTTAAAACCCAAACCAGAGTCATAGTCTCTAATGTCTCTTTGTAATTTATTGATTTTGCATTGCATAATTTCACTAAGGTGCACTACAAATGGAATCTCTGGTGTCTAGTGTTTCACTCATCCCCATTATGTGTAAGTGCCATTACAGTACACAAGGTTATCCCTGTTATCTAGCATCCACCACCACCCCCATCCCCGCACAATGTTACATGTAAGTGTCATTAAGGCAGAAAAGTGAAGACTTTATCCTGGTGTCTAGTGTTTCCCCTATTGATTCCCAGTATGTTTGAGTGCCATTAAGTCACAAAATAAAGAGTTCTCTCAGGTATTAAGTGCTTCTTCTACAAATCCGTAGTTTGTTTAAGAGCTCTTGTTTTATAAAATGAAGAGTACTCCCTGGTGTCTAGTGTTTCCCTTTCCAATCCCTGGTATATCTAGTTGTGCTATTAAGGTGCAAAATGAAAGTTTTTCCTGATGTCTAGTGTTTCACCCCAGCTCATGTATTTAATGGTAGTAACTGGTGGTTAGGGTTTCCCACTGATCCATATAGTTAATGGTAGCATCTGTCAGGTAATGTTTCCACTTGCCCAACAAAGTTAATGGCTGTGTTTTCCCTGATGCATTTAGTTAATGGAAGCTCCTAGTAGCTAGTTTTCTACCTGACCCAATGTTGCAGGCTTCGCTTGTTAGTATAGGGATGTGGAAGTGTGACAACCGCCCTGAGCTATACACTCACACACAGACACACACACACATTCATACAGTAATTCCAAAAACACACACAAGCGCATGCATACACACACACACACACACACACACACACACACACACACACACACACACACACACACACACATTCATACAGTAATTCCAAACATGCACACACACACACACACACACACACACACACACACACACACACACGAGCGTGCGCGCGCACACAAACACACACACACACACACACACACACACACACAGAGGCTCCTTCACACCTAAGCACAGTCACACATGCACACATCCATTCACCCATATATGCACAAACACACCTACATACATATGCACATGCACACAGATATACACACACACACACACACACACACACACACACACACACACACACACACACACACACACACCCCTAATCTACACTGTCACACTCACATTCACACATGCAGCCCCTCACCTGTAGTCACATCCATACACCCTAACACTACCTAATCACTAAAATTCCCAGCACTTACCTCTACTACGATGGATAAACACAGCCTTTTGGCTCTGTTCATTACTGTGACGGGACAGGAATCACTGTGATAATCTACATAGCTGAGCTGTTCTCTGAATCACTCAACTGTGTACATGTCTTACTGCAATGAGATTTGAGGAGACAACACATGGCTAAGTAGCAAATGCCTCCCCGCACAACAGCCTCATTACTATGTAGTATATACTGTGCAGAAAGCCGACTGCATATCTGTAAGTCTTCATGCAAAAGCACTAATGTGAGGTTTTCTCTGAATTTAGAAATGTTACAAGTTGTACACCTACCTCATGTACACCTCACAGTAACTTTTATGAATTTGGCTCATAGTGTCAGTCTGTTCATCCTATAGCTATTGACATACTGATTTTTCCTTGATATGACTCAGCATTGTTTTGGGCTGGGCTGCACCTGATACACATCTGTGCTTTTCACTTTCTGTATATCACATCACTGCCCCATACCCTTGGAAGGATGGGACTATGTCCTGTACTGGCTGCAGGAGTGGCAAGGTGCACTGTATTTCAGTCTAAGTACTTTGTCATCTTTTGTTTAGAACTGTAGTGGCCCACAATTGAATGGGTGGGTATGTGACTGGAGGGAGAGAACTCAGGAACACTAACAAAATACATATAGCACAAATTGAGCAGCAAATGTGGAAGGCATGCAAGAGTAACACAGAATACTCCGAAGACTCTGTGGCCTCCCATATCCACCTGTCCCATACACCCCACACACACATACATAGACACATGGCCCCACACACACATGTGTGTGTGTGTGTATATATATACATATATATATATATATATATATATATATATATATATACATGCATACACACATACACACACACACACACACACACACACACACACACACACACACACACACACACACACACACACACACACACATATATATATATTTAGTAGATTCATGGCTGTGTTCATAATGTTGGTGGGCTAGACAAACAAATTTTATTGGACTGATTTCTGGAGTGACTGGTGCACACTGCATGTCTGTCCAGCCACTAGAATATGCCAGTCAGCTCTTTTAGCTCTTTCAGCATGATATGATCCTGCACAATTGTTTATTTGGCATATGGGGGAAGGCACACTATCATGGGAGTCTTGTCTCATGGACAAAGATGCTGCAATTTCTGTTCAGTATTAATGCATGGTTAAATTACATCCCTGTACAGGACAGATAGTAGTACATTATACACTGTATTATATTGTATAATCCACATAGCAAAATGTGCAATGATAGTGCTGTTTCTACTACAGTCTATACTGTCAGTGGAGTATATCAGCAGACCATACTTCCACATCTTATACTGGTGATACAGACAAGTGAAAGTCACAAGTAGTGGACATCACTGCTCATTCTTGCATATTATTAATACTTTGTATCACTATATATGGAGAACTGGATGCTAACAGAGTAGCATCATCATTGGGAGTGTAGGTGTATCTGCAAAATGATGGTTATGTGTTTACTGAGGCTTCTGGTGAGTTTTGATTTTTTTTTTTTTTTTTTTTTTGTGGGGTCACACCTTTGTTTCTTGACAGCTAAGTACTTTACAGCACTGTTGCTGTTACTTAGTCTTGCAATGCTGAGCAATGAGTCATGCACAATGACTGGCTGTATTTCAGGAGCTTATTCTCAGGTCATCTGAACATATTAGTCCATAAGAATTTCCTTAGGCAGGCCTTCTTGGTATACCACTCCTTTGTTTTTGAATAGTGCCAGCAGAATTATTCTGGTAGAAGTCTTCATATATACAGCTACACTGTACCTGTGATCTTGGTATCTTAGGTACACAGGTGTGTACCCCATGTAATCCAAAGTTCACAATATTTAGTGATTTTTTTTTTTAGTGAAACAAACAAAAACTGGCTTATCTTTGGTGACAGACAAAGGAGATCCACTATCTGTCAGCCTAGAAAGACATGGTTGATGGGCCTCACTGCTTTCCCAGAGATGGTCTGCACTTGTCTCCTCTAGGATTTCAGATACTGGCAAAGGCATTTACCACCCCTATTGTGCCTATTTTAGGCAGTGTCAAAATAGCCAACCTCCTAACGTAACAAAATCTTCTCTAGATAAACTCAAGGTACTATTGCTTAATGCTAAGAGTCTAAACAAGAAACTGCATTTCCTGGAAGCACTCCTTACTTTGGAAGATGCTGACATCTGTGTAGTCACCGAGACAATGATCAAAGGCACAGAAAGCACCCAGCCGTGCAGGGCAACAATGCCTTCCATGCATTCAGACCACAAACTGAGCATGAAAGAACCAAAGGAAGAGGTGTATCCATCTTCATTAAGGATAAGTACACCTCTAGACTGGTCAAACAATATAGCTCTCTTGAGCTACTCCATGTCCAATTACTTATAGGCAAAGCCCCCTACCACATCATAGCTAGCTATAGATCCTCCACCATGAAAAGGGAAAAGCATACTGCATACCTAGACGTACTGGAGTCACTTGCCATACAGCCCAACACCTTACTCATGGGTAATTTTAATTATCCTACCATTAACCGGGAAACATACATTACCACAAACTTGCTGGCGCATAGATTCTTGGACTTTGTCAATGCAAATGCTCTAGAACAGCTAGTCAGCACACTCAAAAGAGGCTCAAATGTCCAGGACATAGTACTCCCTAACATGAGAGAGGAGCTGTACCTGACCTGATTAAACCCAGGTCTTGACGAAAAAACAAGCCACCCTGGTGGAGAACCAAAATAAACAGGCTATAAAACAACAGAAAGAAACTAATTTCCAAGAATAAGAGAGAACTGGCTTAGCAGAGGAAGAAATCCCTTCCTAGCTTAAACAAACAAATTACAGATCTTGCCAAGTCCTCCAAAGCTAATTACAAGGTATAAACAACCTCCCTAAACAACCTCCCTACCTAAGAATTATCACAAGACATTCCTTAACTATGTCCAAAATCTAAAAGGGAATACCTATCTATGGGCTGAACTGGCTGTGGAGGGCATCACCCATATTCAACTGGATGTAATAGCCAACCTGCTAGCTGACAGACTTGGAGCAAACTTCACCCCCGTCCCTTCCAGTCATCCCCTAAAGTATACCTGCCACCATTCATCAGCCTATTATCTCAAGACAGCAGGTCATCTCATTACTCTCCAAGGCCAAAACCACACCATCATTGGGACCAGGCAACATCCCAGGTTGCCTTTTAAACAATGTAAAACATGACCTAGCAGACCAACTTGGATCCCTGTTTAACAATAGCTTGTAAACTGGCTTTGTTCTGGTGGAATGGAGGGCAGCAACAGTAATCCCTCTGCACAAAGGGGGACCATCAATCAACCCTGGGAATTATAGGCCCATAAGGTTGACTAGCCTCATCTGCAAGGCCATGGAAACAATCATTATGGACCTTTATTAACAAAGATATAAGTACTCTTCAAACTCTGGACCCAACTCAACTAGGATTTGTTAAAGGTAGATCATGCCTGTTAAACATGGTTAACTTATTTGAGAAAGTCCCCAAGGCCCTGGATGATGGAAAGACAGTGCATACTGCCTATCTTGACCTAGTCAAGGTATTTGATGCAATTCCCAACTCATGTATTATAGAGAAACTCTCCCAATTGGGAATTAACCCCTACATTACCAGATGGGTAGCCAACTGGGTCACTGACAAGACACATACTGTCATAGTGGGTGACTTCACCTCTAGCAAAAGACCATTCACCAGTGGTGTACCACAGGGTTCTGTGCTGGTCCCCTTACTGTTCAGAGTTTATGCCTCAAAACTCTAGGCAAGCTTGGTCAGCCTGTAGCTGACCAAGTTCACTGACAATTGCAAACTGGGAGCAATCATTGAGTTCCCCAGTGATGTTAAAATACTGCAGAGTGGGTTAACACAGACAAATGATTGGTGTCAAAGTCATGGATTAAAGCTAAATCCAAAAAATGCATTTTTATTCAGTTTGGGTAAGCTGACATCCCTGCTAATTACATTATAGACAACATACCACCCCAAGAGTAGACCCAGTGGTACATGATCTGGGCACTCAGGTTGATAGCAATCTGAACTTTGACCATCATATATACACAGTAATAATAAAATCCTTCTGTGTGGCACATCTTATAAATAAAGGCATTGCATCTAGAGTTAAAGATGTTATAACTCCATTATACTCAGCCCTCATTAAACCAGTAATTGAGTACAATGCTCCCTTTTGCATGTACTTCACCAGACACCTGCAACTATTGGAGAGATCACAAAGGTTTCTCACCAAGAAATTACAGGGTACACAAAACAAGTGTTACAAGGAAAGACTGAAACCCCTGTCACTGTATTATGTCTCCTACAGGTTGCTAAGTGGTGACCCATGCCTGGCTTACAGGACAGTCTTTGATCCAGCCCTGATGGAAATGCTATTGATTCATAAATCAAACTGTGTGAGGGTCACTTGCTCCAGGGATCTTAATCTAGATTCTGACATGAACAGGTCATGCTGGAGAGGTAACTACATCTCCCATAATGCAATTTCTCTGGAACAAGCTACCAATTGATATGAAACAGAGCCCTTCCCCTGACCCTGTCAAACACAACCTAGACCAATGGATGGGTGACTGCAAATTCACTCCTGGAGTGGTACTCATGTCCCTCTTGGACAGAGTAAGTCGGTATTAACTACCATAGACCCTTACCTCTGCAAACTTTACTCACCTAACCACAAGCAATTGGGCCAATGCAGGAGAAATATGGCTAGGCTTGTAAGGCCAATAGGGCTGTTAGCCTAGTAACCTTCTGTGAACCTCTGAATTGCACATGGCTCTGGTAAGTAATTTTTTATGCATACTTTCTCTATACATTGTGGACTATGTTTATGAATCCCGTACTTTTAGCACTTTCTTGGATATTCCCCTGGATGTATTACTGTTGTCAGGGCACTTCCTAGTCCATGTGATGCATCACACATTCTTTACCCGCTATAGCAGTATTATCTAAATTTGTCTGCTGCATGTACTTTGAGGCCTGGGTCTCCACTTTCTTTATAACAAATTGTGCAACAAGTAACACTTCCACTACTGCTTTTCTTTTCAGTTTCCATGAAATTTTATCTCTTTCTCCTAAAGAGCCCGAATCCTTCTTTAAGGATAATTCAGGTCTTGTCTTTTAAGATACTTTTAAGCTCTCATCTATTATTTGAGGCCAGTCTTCCATTACAGAGATTAATACTCTTAACATCTCCTTTTCATTCTTGTTATAATTCCATCTTTTACTGAAATTTCTTAAAAATTATCTTTCACAAGAGCATTTAAATATTAAAGTTTTAGCTTAATTACTTTATGAGTAATTCTGATAAAGGACTCACTGACAGAGTATCTCTATCGTCATGTCCCTTAGACAGTTTGTGTCTAGTTTTATAATAATATACTTATAAGATGATAGCCCATAGCTGGATACACGATTATGATGATAATAATGATAATGCTGTGGCCAGCAAATGGCAATCACAGTTTCACTGACTTAAACTTTATATATCACAGATATTTTTGGAATTTCTTAACTACAGAAATCAAAGTAAGTGCCCTTTCTTTTTCAGTTTATGAATACATAATCTTAGTTTAAATGCGTGGTCTAAGTGACTGATCTTACCTCATCTAAGCACATGACATTGTAAATGACTGTTCTAATAACCATATGAAAAAGCATCACAGCTGCTGAAAGTGACAGGTCTTCACCATAATGTGCTAACACTTTATCATACATTACTAGCTCCACACCTTTTAAGATGCATTCTCTTTCTGATGCATCTATTGCTCTGGATTCTCCTACAGGCATGTCAACACTATCCCTAGGATTCATTAACAAACATGCGGACTTCACATTAAGCCTACATGATTTAAGCATGTTAGCACCATGGAAAGCAGTACTAACCAAATAATGCTGCTGATCATATCTACACTTTTGCAAGTACCTTTTCTTGTCCAGCAATAGTGTTCCGTCCATGGAAAGTTGCTTGCATGCATGAGCACAGAATGTAAAAAAACAAATTGCCTATAAACAAAGCTAAGATACAAGCATGTGTAGCCCTGAAATATTAAGGGCAAGTACAGTGAAAGAATTATGAAGTAAGGGAAGTGAAATGGGGAAATGTACTCAAATAATTATGGCTGTACTGCATAATTAATTAATAGGGAAAAGGAAATTGATAAAGGGTACTCATATAAATGCAGCAAATTGCATACAAGATGTACATATGGGGATTTTTGTATGCAAGCCGACACCACTGCTGTATTCTCCACCTTAGCATGTATACAGAAGAACAAATAGACCTTCCAGTTGTAATGACATGCACATCAGAAATGGGTATGTTTTTGCAAATAAATGTCAATGGCACACATAGAAAAGGGGTTTATTACTTATAATCATGTAACAAACAAACAGGTATTGTATAGTCATGCAAATAATAACTGGTAATGTAATAACATTCAACATACATAAGTGACAAATGACAACACAGATCTGATGACATTTCATGATTTCAAGTTTTCCACTGATAATTTGGATGCTTCTTAGACATTGTTATACTGGGCATGCTCACATGGAATTACAGAGTACAGCAACATAACAGCAATTCATCAGCAACAACAGATAAGAAAGTATTGCAACAGAGAACAAATCACAGTATCTGATAGTCTGGCAGCATACCATGCAGTAAGAAATGTGTATGGAAGTCTTTATCTGCCATTAAGCTTTATAACATGATGAAAACAATTGCAGTAATAAAGAGATGTCTGGATGAAGATATGCAATACAGAGCATAATTATTTTGTTAATAGGTAATGCCTGTGGGCAACAAATGACATAATAAACATTTGCATTATGTAATTTTCGAACACATGTCAGGAGAGCTATCGGAGAGATGTTATCAGAGAGAAGATTTGAGAAGGCAAACCCACTTAGGTTCTTCCTTCCTCTCTCCTTGCACTTTACTAACAAAAAAATGCACTTTATTCATCTGCTTTTTCTGTATTTGTGTTTCCTCCTACTTTGCTTTTGCCTCTTCTTAAAAATACTCAGTTTGATTTATTCTGCTTCATTTATTACTGCTTGGTAGTAGCCTGATTAAATTTGTTATTCTAAGTCTTTTGGTTTAATCACTTGGGCTTCATATTGGTTGTTTTACATTAAGAAGGTTTGTGGTCTGCACTGTTGTGACAGGACAGGTAGCTTACATCCTTCTCAGTTGGGAATTGTTGATTGAAGGCTCAGTGTCTGCTATTCTAAAAGTGTATTAGTTCTGGTTTAAGCACTTGGGCTTCAGGCCAGTTATTCTACATTAAGAAGGTTTGTGGTCTGCACTTTTGTGGGAGGCTGGATTCTGCCCTTCTGAGCTGGGAATTTCTGGTCACAGGCTTACTCTGCCTGCTTATTTGAACTGTTTCTAAAATTGGTGCTCCTTGTTGCTGTAGTGTAGACCAGATTCAGGCCTGTTTAATCTAGCTTTGTTTGCATAACTTGAGCACTGATCCAGGTCATCTTTTTTTGGAGAAGGTTCCCCTGCCCCCTAATAGTGGGAGTGTGCAGTTAGAACTTGTCTGATTGAAGACTGCTGGAACAGGGCTCAGTTTTGAGCTTTTTTCTGGTTAATTGGATAACTTGTTTAAATCAGTTTGTTCGTTTTCTAATGTTTGATATATATATATATATATATATATATATATATATATATATATATATATATATATATATATTTATTTATCTGCTTTTACTGTATATGTGTTTCTTCCTACTTTATTACTAGGCGCATTGACTACAACTCTGATCTGAGATATATAATAATAAGTATCCTTTTCTGTGCAGTTAAAGTGTTTTTTTGATTGTATCTGCTTTATTTTCTGAAAGACAAAAAACAAAAAAATATACTTGTTTCCTGCATTTCTAAGCCAGTATAGTCCAGTTTTCAGGTTAGTGCTGAATTCAGGGCTGTGTTTCAAATCCCTGTGTTTGCCCATACCTTACTTGGATAGAAGGAAGTTTCTCTGTTCACCTGTGAGAGAAGGGAGCTTTGAGCAGCCTATCTGTGCCTGGAGGAGGGGTTTCAGCCCAAAAAGTAGTAGTTTATTGACCATTTTGGGCCAATTTCTATCTCTTTCATTTCCCTGCTATAAAAACGCATTTACCCAGTTTTGCGCTCCAGGCAGCGCCAGTTAGCTAGGGTATAACTATTCCTGGCTCCACAAAGTGTCCTCTTCAATTTTTCCCTTGGAACTCGACAAACTTTCAACTTAAGCACTCAAGCCATTCATTTCTCAGCCTGGCACTTGCTCAAAACTCATATCAAGCATTTATAAACCCTAGCACTAGACCCTCCCTATACTGTGCAGAAGGACAAGACTCTCCATTAGACCTTACCAACCATTCAGTAAAACAGTTCCTGTACCTATCCAGGCATGTCCAAAAGGCAGTTTCAGGTGTACTCTCCAGTCCAACTGGTGAGTCTGGGCATTTTGAGGCAATGTTACAACTGCCTCATGTACACAGACAACCCTCTCCTCCTACCACCAAACACTAATGCGTGCAAGTGATGCAAATATACAGACAAACTGGAGGCTAAGCTCTCTCAACCCAAGATGGGATCAGACAGTCAAGAGGAGAAGGGAAATACTTGCTTCACACTACCAGTCTCACATAGACCCATTAAACCAGCACCGGCAAAAAACACACATAAATACACAAAATCATACTGGGAGGCTCTAAATAAAAATCTGCAAAAGCAACAGAGACCTCCAAAGCAGACATCCAAGCAACCTCCACCCCCCCAACACAAACCATGAAATACATACTTCACAAAACCAGTGTACTACACAATCACAGCCCTTAAGGCAAAATAACATACCTGATATACTAGTAATAGGTGACTCTATAGTCAGGCACACTGACATCCCACTCACTAGGCTGAATAAGGAGAAGGTTACTGTTAGCTGCCTGTCAGGTGTCAGGATCCGCCACATAACACAAGCACTCAGGTCACTCCAGAACAAGTACAAATATGACTCTGCCATTGTCCATGTTGGTGTGAATGACCTGAGCCATACCTCCCTGGACTACATGAAAAGAGACATGGAAGAGTTCTCTGATCTTGTAGCCCAGGCCGGTATGACCCTGACCCTGAGTAGCATCCTGCCCTCACCAAGAATGATACCACAGTATAAAGAGAAAATTATCAATTTCACCAATTGGCTAAGTTTCTGGTGTTATTCAAAGGGGATCCAGTGTCTGTCAGCCTGGGATGACATGCTCGACAAGCCACACAGCTTTGCTAGAGACGGCTTGCACCTGTCACCCTTAGGCTTTCAAATACTGGCCAAGACTCTTGTCACCCCCATAGTGCCTTTTTTAGGCAAGGCATCAAAAGACAAACCCACTGCCATAAATAGCACAAGTAACAAAAAACTGAGGGTAATGCTACTCAATGCCAGAAGTCTAAACCTCAGAATGCACGCACTTGAGGCACTGCTTAGTATGGAGAAAATCGATATATGTACAGTAATAGAAACCTGGTTTAAGGCTCCAGAGAGCACCCCGGCATTACCAAGCTGCAACTCATACCATACATTTCAGCCACAGAACTCGGACCAAAATACAAAAGGCGGGGGCGTATCCATAGTCATCAAGGATACCCACACCTCCAGGTTAGTGGCACAGGACGATGCTTCAGAGATCATCCACGTGCAACTAACAATGGGCAAAACTGCAATTCAAATTGTAGCTTGCTACAGATCACCCACCATGTCCCAGGACCCCCATTTTGCATTTCTGGAAACACTGGGAAACATAAAGGTCCTACCAAACACCCTAATATTGGGTGATTTCAATTACTTAAACATAGCTGGGAGAACTACTCAAGTACTAACTCCCTTGCCCAACATTTCCTAGGATTTATAAACTCAAATGCCCTGAATCAACTGGTCAACACTCCCACCAGAGTTGACAACATACTGGACCTGGTCATCACCAACATGGGCGACCGGTGCTCCACACCGAAGGTCAACCCCTCGCTGGTTAGATCTGACCATAAACAAATCACTTTGGATATCCACAATCTGTCCCCACCCCCCGGACAAGGAAACCACCATGAAAAACTTTTCAAAAGCAAACTTCACGTTACTTAAGAACGAGGTGGAAAGTTTCAAAGCCCCCATGCTAAAGGATAACGCTGTCCAAGCTGAAAAATCATTTACCAATGCATTCTACAGGCACCTACAGGAATGCATGGATCGTGCTATCCCAAGCAAAACCAAGACTCACTCCTCCAAGAGAAGGAAACCAGTCTGGTGGATCCCTGCCATAAAGAAGTTATACAATACAAGGAGGAAACTAGTACAGAAAAGAGTAAAATCCCAAGAAGGGAAGACATCCCTGATCAGTATCAGCAAGAAACTGCGATCCCTTATAAAATCATCCAAGGCAAGCTTTGAAAGAAAAATTGCCAAGGACTCCAAAGATAACCACAAGGCATTTTTTAGCTATGTCAAGAATCTAAGTGGAAATGCTCAGATCTGCTCGGACTTAGTGCAGAATGGCACAAAATACACTGAACCGACCAATATTGCCAACATCCTGGCAGACAGGTTCAGTGCAAACTTCATCCCCCTCTCACCCCCAAAAGGGCCCATCACAATACCAGAAGAATGTAGAGCCCCTGAAATCACAGACACTCAGGTTAAAACAGCCCTCTCCAAAGTCAAAAACACAGCATCAATGGGGCCGGACGGTGTCCCAGGCTGCATCCTACACAAGCTCAAAGACGAACTAACTCCTCACCTAAACACACTGTTCAAGCTCAGCCTCTCCACAGGCTATGTACCCATAGAGTGGCGCACAGCAATGGTAATTCCACTCCACAAAGATGGATCCACAACAGACCCCAGGAACTATCGCCCTATAAGCCTGACTACCTTGGTCTGCAAGGCTATGGAGCTCATCATCATGGAACTCATTAACAGAGGCATTGGGAACCTCCAAACACTGGGCCCTACCCAGTTCGGCTTTGTTAAAGGTAGATCATGCCTCCTAAACCTGGTGGACTTCTTTGAGAAAGTTACCAAGGCTATAGACGAGGGAAAGGTGATACACACAGCCTACCTAGACCTCGCAAAGGCCTTTGACACCATTCCCCATTCTGGTATTATAGACAAGCTCACCAGCCTGAACATACCCCTATGTCACAAGATGGGTTGCCAACTGGCTCATGGACAGAACCCACATGATGAGAGTTGTGGGAGCTAGGTCTGACTCTAAACCAGTTACAAGTGGCGTTTCCCCAGGGCTCAGTCCTAGGACACATCCTATTCGGAATTTACTTGTCAGAGGTGCAGGCAAGCACAGGAAGACTATGGCTTACCAAGTTTGCAGACGACTGCAAACTAGGGGCTATAATTGACTCTCCGGCTGACACAGACATCCACCAAAAGAGTCTCACTGAGACGGCTACCTGGTGTCAAAATCATGGCCTCAAGCTAAATGCCAAAAAGTGCATAGTCATCCCCTTTGGAAAAAACAAAGTACCCACAAACTACCACATAGGTGGTAGTCCCCTAAATATGGAAAATGTAATAAGGGATCTGGAGACCCAAGTACATAGTAATCTCTCCTTTGATAATCACATTGCTAAAGTGGTTAGAAAATCCTTCTATTTGGCCCACCCAATCACAAAAGGGTTTGCATCCAGATCAAACGAGGTAATTGTGCCCCTCTACTCATCACTCATCAGACCCATCATAGAGTACAATGCCCCATTTGGGATGTACCTTACACGACACCTGCATCAGATGGAAAGACCGCAGAAGTATCTCACCAAGAGGATCACTGGCCTTAAACAGATGCCCTATGCAGCTCGACTGAAGAAACTCCAGCTGTACTTGGTTGCATACCGCCTACTCAGAGGTGATCTCTGCCTGACATACAAAACCATGTAAAACCCAGAATTGATGGACATGTTCCACCTAAAGAAAACCTTATCCCCTTGAGCCACATGTTCTAGGGATCTAAACCTCACCACAACAATAAATAGGACGTGCTGGAGGGGTAGATTCCTGTCCCAGAGACTTCCCATGCTTTGGAACAAGATTCCAATCTACATTAGGCAGAGCTCCTCACTAACACTCTTCAAGAGAAACATTGACGAGTGGATGGGAAACAGAAAGTTTACCCCAGGGATCACTTTAGTGGCTCTGCTGGACAGAGGCACAGGGAAATAATCTAAGGGTGCAGCGAATGCCAACACATTCTGGCTAGGCTTATAAATGCCTTCAGGCAGATAGCCTAGTACCTACCTATGAACCTATGAACCTATATCAATCATGGATGCCACAGAAATACACATATTGGTTATGGAATGAAGAACACCCTTGAAGGGCTTACAGTACATTCCTATCAAAAGGGGTATGGATGACCTACCTTGTAGGACAGAAGCCTAAAAAATGTAGTCCACTGACTATGCCATAACTGTTGTCTATGCGCAAGCTGCTGCTGTCTGAAACAGTTGTCTGGCAGATAGATGTCAGATTCAAACTATGGTATCTACTTCATATAGAAAATGTACCATTTCATCAACTTTCACATGATTAAGATGACATTGTCAAAAGTTTAAAATAATGAACAACTGGAACATCATATTTTCCCTCCAGGAAACTAACCACTTGGCCACCAACAACTAAAATAGAAACGTAACCAAATTAAACCCACCAAAGTGGGGGGCTTTGACCCCCACCCCCAGCTAAATATACCAGCTCTGAGATTGCACTACAGTGGAGAAAAGGGCAAAGTTCACCATAATGGCAAAGTGGCTAGTTTCCCAGCAGGAAATATGCCCGAGGATTCATGAAGCTCGGCACAAGGACGGTGTTAGCCTTGCACCGACCATGCGGCATAGAGATGACGCAGCAGAACCACATGCATATTAATGAAGGCGCTCTGCCGTAATGGCCACGTGCATAGGAAATAAGTACAAGTGCAGGGGGCGTGTCCAAGCGCTGCATGGAGGCATGAACATGTCGGCTGCATACGCGCAACCTAAAATGCTGACTAGTACAGCCTGCTTCTAATAGTAATCACTCCTGTCAGTGTCCGTGGATAATGAAATGTATGCAAAGCATACAAGACATCATTGTGAACACCACAATAAGAAGTGAACACAAAGGCACATAGCTAAATATTGAGTCCCCATCCATCGAACAAATATATTTAAAACCCTGTGCCCGTATTCCATTGTAGTGTCGCTAGTTATACCAAGTGGAAGCAAAATGCATCGTGTTAGCGCGCCACCAATTGCCAAGCCTAGCCCAATGGTTTGGGTTACCACCTGTCCTACATTGTGAGCAACAGTCCCCCTGTAGGCAGGTGTGTCCATACCAAAATCATAATAAATGTGAAATGTCCTGCGATAGTAGGACATAATTATGTCCCATATGTTATGTAATAGTCCCATACAGTATGTATGTCAGTATATAAAATACCTATATGTTACAAGAAACAGAATAAGCAATTAAATGAAACAGAATAAGCAACTACACTGCTACAACAATAAAAGCTTATATGTAGGCATGAAACTAAAGTACTATCCTTTGTAATGACCATGGGTATGTGTTGGCCTGTAAACTCAGATGTGTGCCACGAAAATGTTCCATCCAGGTCATATGAAAAGGTGGCAACCCTACAAATGGTCAGAGCATTCACCCAATATCTGCCCATTCGCGGTCCAAGTCATCCTTGTCAGAATGACCCATAGATGAACGGGTATTACCCGGGTCTACCTACTATGTAATGAAAGATAATTATTTGCGAGTACCTATGTGCGTGAAGTACAGCATGTGGATGATCTGAAATGTTAGTGTAGACCTCACAACCATATTGGTCCCAGAGATATGTAGTGTACGCAATGTGTTCTGTTGACTGTGCCATGGGCCATCAACTAGAGAAGGGATGAATGTTGTTTGTGGAATATGGGGGTGGGGGTTGACGGGTAATGTAATAAATCGCCAAGGGTAGACTGGGTTGCATGCACAATAGGTGAACTGGAAGTCTACGAGGGAGCAAAGAGTGAATCAGGAAGTTAACCAAAGAACAAATATACACATCTGCAATACAATCCCACAAACATGTGAACATTAAAATGTGCAATACACATGTTCAGAAACGTTACCGGCACATACCCACATAATGGTCTGGCCTGAACTGAGCCATCCAACCCCAACACACATGGATACATAATTGAGTACCCAACACCCCCTTCACAGCACACCACCCCCCCTTCCTGAACATCTACCAAAACCAGCCGTACTCAGGCTGCTAGATAGGTGCGGCCATATCCGCACATAATGACCCCTACCCATATCTAGTAGGCAGTCTCACCCTAGGCAGTCTCAGGATTGCAAACTATGTACCCCTTGCTGGTATAACCCTACCTTACAGCCGTAAAGCAAAGATGGTCATCGGTCCCCACAATTTTTGGATATCCATCATGGGATATGTATCTGTTCTAAACGTTAGACTTGGTGTCACGACATGATGTCCTGTCCTGTATACATCTGGACAAAAGTTGCATGAGCAGTAGTTGTCCACAAGACTGCTCAGCCCCCAGCCGGTCTTGCAGAACCTAAGACCCGGGATTAAACACCTGACCGTGATGCACGTCTCCTCACGTGCATTATCGGGAATATATACCTCACATTCTCATAGTGGCAGTCAGATATAGGGTGCTTAAGGCACTTTAAAGCAGACGTAAGTAGGGTTACCACCTGCCCTACCTTACGAGGGATTAAACACCTGACTGTGATGCACGTCTCTCCACGTGCATTATCGGGAAAATATACCTTACACATTCGCATAGTGGCAGTCGGATACAGGGTGCTTAAGGCCCTGTAATGCAGACATATGTAGGGTTACCACCTGCCCTAACTTGTGAGGGACAGTCCCTTTTTGGGCAGTTGTGTCCAGACCAAATATAATACAATGGCAAATGTCCTGAGATTGTAGGAAATATGCCCCATATGTCATGTAACAGTTGCATAAAACAGTTATTTATGTAATATACTCAAAGTTACAAGAAACAGATTAAGCAAACAAACAGCTAAAAGAATAAGCATTCATTTAGGCAAATAAGTAAAGTTCTAACCTTTGTACTGACCGTGAGTATGTGTCGGCCTGTAAAATATGATGTGTGTCCCAAAAATGCCCCGCTTTGGCCATATGAAAAGGTGGCAACCCGAGACGTAAGCGGGTATGCAAGCATGTATGTGCGACGGTAGGTGGCAGTCATTCAGCGGTATGAGAAATGTAAATGAGCATATAGGTGTATATGCATGTGTATGTACAGACCGATATATACACGCACGTACACACATGCACACACACACACACACACACACATATATATATATATATATATATATATATATATATATATATATATATATATAAATATATGTAGATATGAAGAATGAACATGGTCACAATATAGGAAATCCCCATAATAGTTAGTGCTGTTATATATCAGGATGGCCATAGGTGAGCACACCTCTGCATCCCCAACCACAGGTAGGATGCTAAAAGTGGAATGAATGATCTCCCCTTGCTAAGTCTGACTTTCAACTAGGTACAGGGCAGTCCCGGTCCCCAGTCGGACAAGCCTAAACTCGGAAGACCATATGAAGACCCTGACAATCGAACACATGAATGTGCCAGGACTATAGGCTTTGGAGGTCTGAATATCCTTGGAGTGGGTGAACATGTGGCATGAGTCCAGAGCATAGGGAATAGGGAATGGCGCATGTGTAGTAGAGCGTTTTTCCCAACAGGTAAATGGATGCCTGCTGTGTAAGTGAAGTGATGAGGCGTGTGTTCGGGTAACTATACATCATGGGTATACATATAAATGAGGCAGAACACCACTAGTGTAGTGGATAGAGCATCCGCCTAACGAAAAGGCATTTACGGTTCAAGGTCGACAATAGCACATATCATGTTCCTTGTGGAATGAATGTTGCTCTGCTGTAAAGCCAACATTTAAACAGGTAAAGGTGAACGTGTGTATCGCATGGGACTATTAACCAGATCCTTTCAATCAAAGTGGTATTGTCATAATTAATAAGTCAGAAATAAGCACAAATAAGCAACAGTAAACATATGTAATGCACAGTAAGCATAGGCAAGTGTGCCTGCGTGGGTGTAAACAGCTCCCAGCATAGGAAATGTTTGTTTGTATGTACAGATGTAATATATTTATATATATATATATATATATATATATATATATATATATATATATATATATATATATATATATATATATATATATATATATATATATATATATATATATATATATATATACACACACACACACACACACACATATATATATATATATATATATATATATATATATATATATACACACACATATATGTGTGTATAGATATATATCTACATACATGAGAAATATGTATATATATATATATATATATATATATATATATATATATACATATATATATATATATAAAAAGAATGGACGTTGTAATAGTAAAGCATACACAAGGGATGTGAAGGGAATCAAGAGCAATGTTGGTATTATAAAGTGCTTTCAGCATATGTCATAAAAAGCTGCCCAGGAGTGAGCAGAGCACCGCTACTCACACCACAGGCAAGGTTTTACCAGTGGGAGTAACATCGTTGAAATGCTAGGTCTACTTTACACACAGATGGAATGTAGTCCCATGCTGGGACCTCCAAAAATTGGAAAGCGCAAATGGCACGTATGTGCAAATATACATGGCGGGAGACCCTGTGAATACACGAGGCGGTTCAGAATGTGTGTAGGGCTCCAAAAGCTCTGGAGAGGGAAATGTGTAAAGCTGTGTCATGGCTGCGATAACAAGTGGATAATGGATGTTACGTGTAAATTTAACACGGATGGGGTGGAGGAACTATGAGTATGCAATTATGGATCCAGGTGTACCAGGGTTGGATGGGCCATTTCTAATGGACTGCTCCGTGGAGGTCAGCTAGGTCGTAATAGGTATATATGCGTACTCACATTCAGACAACAATATATGTTGAAGTACAAATTCTGTAACACATGAATTCCATTTGTTGACATAAATAATAGGATAGTGCCCATACAAACATCGACAGTACATGGAATAATAGGCTGTGCAGAAGAGGGATGGGTTGAATCACACTATCACATTCCAATTACCATTTGTAATCCGTACATGAACATATAGCAACATCTGTCTGCTGTATAGCATGCTATATACCGATTACAAGATAACTGGAGTGTGTCGGTGTTATAATGAATAAGGCACTAGTATGCTGGTGAAGCTTATAAATACCATTATGCATGTGTAAGTGCATATCAGCGTGGAATGTATTGACACACTGATGTACATATATATAATACACACACACACACACACATATATAGCAGCAAGATGTGAATATAATATACACATGTATATACCTAGGTTATGTTACAGCAGGTACGCGTAACATGTTTAGACCGGGCATATGTTGGTGGGAGGTCCACTCATCAAACGTCTACTTACCACCACCCCCAGCTAGGCCGGTGAGACATACAGACATGGAATAAAGGTAAATACAACACTGCTTCCAAGACCACCAGCAGGAAACTACCAGTGGGAAAGATCTACAAGGTCTACACTTTAAACATGGACAGTGATGTCCTTTGCGGGACACCAAAAATTTGGTACATTCAGCCAATGGGGGAACACAATTATGACCAGGATATAGCTGTACACGGAACAGTAGGTTGTACAAGCCTGATAACACATGGCTTGACACAGTGTACGACATATGTCCTGACACGGGGAGAGTGGGCAGTATGTAGGGGTGTGTTCATATCCCACCTGCGTCCACCTGCGCCCACAGTAAGGATGAGTGTTGTAGAGTAATGGCAGGTGGGGGAACTATGGGTATGCGATTATGGGTCTAGGCATGCAGATGTTGGCTGGCAGACACGTATTAGGACCACCCTGTGGGTTTAAGTAATATTCCAATGTGGGTATAGCAGACGCCCATACCTCCCAAACTGTAAGAGCACATCTACTGGACAGTCCATAAAACATTGGGGGAATACATAGGGACCATATCATTGAACTGTCCCCAATTACCAGGGACGTCCGTGATTACGAATCAGAATCTTAACACAGTCCCAACTAAACCATCCTAGAACTAGTGATATTAGGAGGAAAGGTGGCAGAATACATGTAATGAATAATGACAACATGTAAGAGTCATAAACTGCATGCACCTCAGACAATGTGTGTGAATACATATGTGTTCTGTGTCAGTCAGTGTGTCAGGTTAATAGCACCATCCTTCTAAATGTGTCCCTGAGGTCATTATGCAGTGTCCCTGATTCAGTGTTTATTCTTCCCCATTCGTATGAGAGGTTTGATAGTGAGAGAAAGTGCCTGTTCCGCCGACTACCTTAGAAAGTTGATAGAATAATAGGCTTGGGGTTACCACCTGTCCACTTTCGCGAGGGACACTCCCCTGTGGGCAGTTGTGTCCTGCATAATAACTGTAATTAAGGCAAATGTCCTGTGATTTAGGGCAAAGACTACCTATATTGTCTGTAGTAGTAGCATAAAACAATTATGTTCCTTTGAAACACCTAAATGTTATAGGTAACAGTATAAGCAACTATAATGCTACAAGAGTAACCTTTTATTGAAGCAAAACAGTGAAGTACACCCCTTTCTACTGGCTGTGGGTGTGTTGCCCTGCAAAGACTGACATCTCTACATACAGGTCCTATAGGGTTGCCTCCTTTCCAAATGGCCGGAGTGGGACATGTTCTGTAGAAATGTCAGACATTCCAGGACTAAACATACGTACAGCCATGCATAGTACAGGATTACACTTATTTGCACAAATAAAAGCTTAATCTAGTTGCATTTGAATTGCTTATGCTACTTCACATAACATATAGAAGTGTCATATATAAAATAACTGTTGTATGCAATTATTAATGAAACGTAGAATATAATAATGTCCTGTAATCTGGACATGTGCTATGTCTTGATTATTTTCGTACTGTCCCTTGCAAAGTGGGACAGGTGGTAACCCTAAAATCCTACCTTGGCCAATTGAGAAGGTGGCAAACCTATAATAGGTATGCGGTAGCATGACCCGTCCGATGGATGTGGCTACCACAACCCAACTACTTGTTTGTAATGCAGGGTCTCGGTTCCCATGTATCAGCTAGATGGGAGCAGAGTGTATGTGGAACACACAAATATGATTAATTCACTGGACAAGCCACTGATTCCATACAGTCGAACGCTATGCCGTCGCCTAATGGGCAGCCATTCCCGATACTGTAGTCATGTAGTCCAACGTGATAGGCTTTACAAGGTGGGGACAGATTGTAAGAGGAACACACAATTATGAATGATTCACCGGACAGGCTGCTGATTCCGTACAGTCAAACACCATGCGGTCGCCTAATGGTCAGCCATTCCCAATACTGTAGTCATGTAGTCCGATGTGATAGGCATTCCAAGGTGGGAGCAGATTGCAAGAGGAGCACACAATTATGAATGATGCACTGGACAGGCCACTGATTCCGTACAGTCGAATGCCATGCAGTTGCCTAATGGGCAGCCATTCCTGATACTGTAGTCAGGAGTGGCCTTAGGTCAACTGGTGCCGTAGGCAGAGGGTACAACAGCACCCCCCCACCACACCACCCAGTGCCCCCATCCTGGTCTACCTACACCAAATAAACATTGGTAAAGTGCCCCCACTAAAGCGGTGCCCTAGAGAGCAGCATAGTTGGCCTATGCCTAAGGCCAGCTGTGACTGTAGTCATGTAGTCCGATGTGATAGGCATCACAAGGTATGACCAAGAGGAACACATGAATATGAACGATTCTCCAGACAGGCCGCTGATTCCGTACAGTCAAACGCCATGCTGTCGCCTAATAGGCAGCCATTTCCAATACTGCATTCATGTATTCCAATGTAATAGGCATCACAAGGTGGGAGCACATTATATGAGGTACACACAAATATGATTGTGTTACTGGACAGGCCGCCGCTGATTCTGTACAGTCGAAAGCGATGCTGTTGCCTAATGGGTGGCCAATCCCAATACTAGAGTCATGTAGTACAATGTAATAGGCATCACACGGTAATATTGTGGTCCTCGCTCACACCCAGGTGTGTGAGTGACAGATGCAAGCACCAATGCTGGTGCATTAGCAAGTGCGGGATCGAGTGGGTGTAAGCGTGTTTGGCTACCAGTATGCGAGTATTGCATTGGTTAAACAATGTAGAGACTAATCGAGCGTAAGAGGCTGTAACCAGAGGATATCATACAGCGCAGTCATTCAACAGTATAGGAATGTATCCCATCATGTAGATATACATGTGAGTGTTTATGTCCAGCATATAGATACATACATATATAGAGATGTATCTGGGACATACCATGTGGCATCAAAGCATTACAAATGAATGAAATGGGAAACACCAGCGATGCCTGTATTATGTAGTGGTGTTGCTGTATGTGATCACAAGACTCCCTCAGACAGACATGTGCCAGTCATACATGCAAATAGTTGTACATTGGCCGTATACATCACTCTGTGCATATAATGTACATTAACACAACAGTACCTGTCCAATCATTATGTGTGAACAGTACTCCTGCAATGGGCTATTTGCAGCATCACCATCATGATAAAGGTAAATGGGGTAACCATAGAGGGACCGGTAGTGTTTTGTGTACAATGGGGTCGTCCTCCTCACGTATACCTGGACCATGTAGGAGTGATGTGCATACCAGGACCATGCGCCTGAGGGACAGTGGTGAAGATAACAGTAGTATGTTATGATGCATATTACAAGGGTTTCATGTGTCCAGTGTGCACGTGTGTGTAATGGACAGCTATGTATAGGGCAGATTGTGTCCTAGGAGCCAAATGGCCTTATGTGCCCGTAGGTGAGGGTCAGATGTTGGGGAAGAAGTGTAGGTATGGCCGTGAAGGATAGGTAGGAGCACAGAAATGACAGCATACAGGGTTGGTATATGACACATGTGGGGGGATACACCCTGGATGGGGATGGATCTTTGGCATTCAAAAGCCCATGGGAACACTGGGATGGAGGTCTCCAGCCATGGGCAACTGCCACTGCACCTACAGAGCTGCAAACAAGGCAGTGCTGGGGGCTGTCCAGGAGGGGCAGCATCACCCTGTAAATGTGAAACTCCACCCTTGAACTGGCATATCTGGCTTCGTAACTCCTTAGGGAGCCACCTACGCAACATGTCCGGGACCGCATGACAGCAGATATGTACCTGTCTGGTCCTGCTCCCAAGGGGGACATGCTTCATCCTCAGTGGTGGTACCACCAGAAGGTGGTGCAGAGCCAACAGAGGTTGATGTTAATGGCTGGGCCCCAGATGTGCTAGTGCCCGGTGCCATGGTCAGCTGAAGTGGGACAGGAGGATCTGCCGGGACCTACCAACCCATTCAGCCTATGGTGTTGCGTTTTAAACCCACATATGGCTTAGTGATAGACAGCAGCATACAGGATTACCTATGACAGTATGCATAGATATCACCAGCAACCCAACACAACAGATGGTATACATTTGCAGAGGAAGCACAACACATGCATATATACCGCATGGCAACTGTACAATGTGTAGTAGATGTGTGACCACAGCTATGAAAAGTTGCCCATCTTTGGCTTGTCACTGGGAATCCCACACAGTGTCAGTCATACCACTGTCTCATGTGACACATATCCAGTCAGGAATGTGATGGTAGTAACACATCCCTATCATCATGTACTGTCTGCAATCCCCACACCATGCTTCTGCTGTGCACAGAAGTGTGTTCAGTGTGTAACACAGGAAACAAATGGTTGCACACACTGACCTGTTCACAGATGACCCTACAGATGGGGTTCCCTCATGAACAGAGTACTGTCATGTCTGTATTTTAACATGCAGAATAGCCATTACCACACACATGTTAAACAGGCAGTAGTCTCAATGCAGCATAGCTACACTTACATGATGTAGTTGTGTGGCATATCACCCTCCTGTCATTAGGCTATTTCCCTCTGTGGAAAATGATTGAGGTACATCCAGATATCATCTGTGATGCCGTGTCAGAACACCACATCCAGGTACCACTCACAGCGACTGTCATGGCCAGATAATAGCATGTTTACCTAGACAGTGTACTGTGTTTATCATGCGGATGGCTATGGGAACATCATCACAGCTGTACCACATGCAATCAGCTAGAGGAGGACTGCAATAGGTGCAGAGGCCATCACCTGACCATTTTCATCTGTTACAATACACATGCTGCTGCTGTGCACATGTACACCTTCACATCCACCAGAGAGTGTGTGTGCGGGACAGGCAATGTACACCAGGGAAGGGCTTGGAGACTTAACCATAAGCATCATCTGCCAACTGCTGAATAGTACAGGGGCAAACCCCTGATTACTCATTACTATTGCATGTGCATGACATTACTACATGTGCCACAGAGGCGGCATGTTGCAGTGTTGTAAGAACATGTGTGTAGGTGAGTGAGTGCCATCTGCAACAGATATAGTAGACATACATTAGGTGTGGCACACATGTCAGTCCACGTGAACGGATGTCATTGTCACCACAACCACACTCTAATGGACATGCATTGACACCTTTACACCTTTGCCAGGGCGGCAAATACACAATGTAACTACTTAGTTTGCCACACCGCAATAATGCACAGGACCACATGCACCACAGGGGATATCTGGAGGTTCTATGGACTAGGGCATGTGAAAGTGCTTGACAACTGTTGGTATGCCAACGAGGTTTATACTGGGAGTGACTGGTTGGGAGCATCATAACCCGCATGCAGACACAGGGTGCCAGTACTGTCATGCAGGTATGCTTTGCTCCGCGGGTGTGTAGTGGTTGGTTGTGCAAGATGGCTGTACAAGGCTGGGTGAGGTGTAATCCTTGCCATTGCATCACCTGACAATGGTGTGCAGTGCAGGGGTGTAGTGTCTGCAATGTCCCACACAGATGGGTACTGCCTTATCTGGCCTGACATTCTGTTTACCAATGTGTAGGGCCATAGCTTTGCAATGCATGCCATGTCTGTGTTTGATAGTCCTTCACATGGACATTGCCTGGGATGTGCATGTCCCACAATACTGTACAGTGACATGTACATGTGTACCTGGTTTGGCAGACACATGTAGTGTACACAGCCTGTTATACCCCGATATGCCAATACTGGCCTGGTGTGGCGAAACCTGCTTATAGTGAGCAGGTCGGCCCTGCACCTGCATGGATAGAATGAACAGGTATTCTGTGGGGTCAGTGACATGGGTCCATACATATGATGGCACCACATATGTTGCAGCCACTCAGTGAGGAACATAGTGAAGGCACAATGTCCGCATATATGTGCCTATTGTATCGCTGTACAGGGTGCCATGTCCTCTGCAGGCCACTGCGGTCACACCATGCCTACTATCTGTCCTCAATGTGCATGTTACTAGCAACATAGTGGGATATCCTAGGCAAGGTTGTATGTGCATGGCACATGGGTGCGGGACATATACTGGGTACTAGTAGGACTGCATACTTAGTTCACCAGCCCATTTGCCAGATGTATGGGTATGGCTTGCCAACACAGTGCCATGGCTGACTGACAGCTGTACTCCTCTTGAGGTGGCCAATGTGTCATAAGACGGATACTATATAGCAAAACTACAAAACCCACTCCCCAAACATGTCCAGTGATAAGATAATCACGGCCACCTCTACACAGGCTCTGACAGACAAATGCACACTTGCCGTGTCCTGTATACAAACCCCTAATGTATCACACTGCAGCAACACACGTTTAGGGCACGCAGTACAGGGAATACTACAAAACACTGTACTTATCACACACACACACACACAGTTGGCATGTCTTGGATTAGAGCACTGACCTAACTACTTTACTACACTACAGCATTACGCAGTTACAGAACATGCTACTGAGATTACTGGGACACAGCACACCCAGAGGTGTATTTGTAGATGGGTGACATCATCAGCCTTGATAATGGTGGGTATAAGAAATGTATGGAGCGTGAGTAGTAACAAAGCATTACTCAGGCCTCAGGCAAATGGGGGGACACACACATACATACACAGCAAGTGTGGGACTAGAACACCGACCTAACTACTTTATTACACTACAGTGTTATGCAGTTACAAAACGTGCTACCGAGATTATTGGGACACAGTACTCCCAGAGGTGTATTTGTAGATGGGTGACATCATCGGCCTTGCTAACAATGGGTATAAGAAATGTATGGAGTGTAAGCAGTATAAAAGCATTACTCAGTCGTCAGGCAAATGGGGACATACACACACACAGCAAGTGTGGGACTAGAACACCGATCTAACTACTTTAGTACACTACAGCATTACGCAGTTACAGAACACGCTACTGAGATTAGTGGGATACAGCACTCCCAGAGGTGTATTTGTAGATGGGTGACATCATCGGCCTTGCTAACGGTGGGTATAAGAAATGTATGGAGTGTGAGCAGTATAAAAGCATTATTCAGTCATCAGCGACACACACATGACAAATGTGGGAGTAGAACACTGACCTAACTACTTTATTACACTACAACATTATGCAGTTACAGAATACGCTACCGAGATTACTAGGACACAGCACTTCCAGAGGTGTATTTGTAGATGGATGACATCATTGGCCTTGCTAACACTGGGTATAAGAAATGTATGGAGTGTGAACAGTATAAAAGCATTACTCAGTCCTCAGGCAAATGGGGACACACACACACACACACACACACACACACACACACACATATATGGCAAGTGTGGGACTCGAACATTGACCTAACTATTTTATTACACTGCAGCATTATGCAGTTACAGAATGCGCTACCGAGATTACTGGGACACAGCACTCCCAGAGGTGTATTTGTAGATGGGTGACATCATCGGCCTTGCTAACGGTGGTTATATGAAATGTATGGAGTGTGAGCAGTATAAAAGCATCACTCAGTCTTCAGGCAAATGGACACACACACACATGGCAAGTGTGGGACTAGAACACCGACCTAACTACTTTATTACACTACAGCATTATGCAGTTATAGAATGTGCTACCGAGATTACTGGGGCACAGCACTCCCAGAGGTATATTTGTAGATGAGTGACATCATCGGCCCTGCTAACGGTGGGTATAAGAAATGTATGGAGTGTGAGCAGTATAAAGGTATTACTCAGTCTTCAGGCAAACGGACACACACAAACATACACACACACGGCAAGTGTGGGACTAGAACACCGACCTAACTACTTTATTACACTACAGCATTACGCAGTTACAGAACATGCTACTGAGATTACTGAGACACAGCACTCCCAGAGGTGTATTTGTAGATGGGTGACATCATCGGCCTTGCTAACGGTGGGTATAAGAAATGTATGGAGTGTGGGCAGTCTAAAACAATTTAGAGTCCACCGGCAAACTGGGACAGACAGACACACACACACACACACACACACACACACACACACACGCCAGTGGCGGGTACGGAACACCTGCCTATTTACAGATTACTATTACAATTCTACATACTTATGAATTGTGCCACCCAGACTACACATGTCAAGGCTGTCATTATGACCATCTGGGAATGCGGACATCAACAGGGATGCTGGCAGTTAAGATGTACATACCTGTGAACCTGTGTGTTTAAAGTACGAATCCATCCTGACCTGGAGTATGCACATCTGTGGAATGGATGACTACTACCACTATACAGTGTTACAATGGCCATGCCCATACACAGAGACACATAACCGACACAAGGTGTCACTGGACATGCTCACACAGTTAGTAGCACAGGGCTGTTTGGAATGCACTATGTGTCCATCAACAAAAGGATATACTAGGCATGCTCATACACTTAGTAGCACAGGGGGCATGCTCACACACTTAGCAGCACAGGACTGGTCGGAATGCACTACTATGTGTCCATCTACACAAGAATACACTGGGCATGCTCATACTCCTAGTAGCACACGGCTGACTGGGATGCACTCTGATGCTAAACACGGAGGGCCACAGTGGCCATGCTATTACAGGTAGATGTAAAGAACACATTGTAATGGGCTCTGGTGTTAGTAGTTGTCATTGTTAGCGGGAACGCTGCTCTACATATATTTGACACCGGTCTTTTACACATCAACTGTCATTCTGGGATGACATGGCTGACAGTAGGCAGGCCTTTGTCACATATCACATGCCTCCATGATACAAGGGAGTGTGGATATTACCCAAGTCGCATCCGCCCTCACAGTACCATTCCAAGGCAAATGCCCTAAACACAGGTTAACTTCCATACACCTACAGGACAACTGCATTGTTTTCTTATGCTAACCAGTGCTAGATGTGTAGCGTCCATATTCACAGCTGGTCACTGTAGATCCAACAATGGGGAGTACTGACATCTGTGCAGTGAGGAACACCTGGCTGATGTCTCTGTAGTGCACAATAGCACTACCACCATATACCTCAGAACCTAGCACTACCACCATATATCTCAGAACCAGACATGTGGGACATAACACAGGTACGGACCACTCCAGGTGGTGTACCCACATACATAAAGGCCACTCACATGTACTGACTGGTCCCCCCATGAAAGGCATCACAGATGAGCCATGTGCAGGAAACAGTGTCACATGCTGCATTCTAGGATGTAAACTGCAGACACCACCATGCCCTCGGACCACCAACATGCAACCATACATGTTGTATAACATAAACGAGTACACCACCATGTGACCCTTGACCTGTGTACTGTACTAAGCTCTACATCAACTGTAGAAAGTACACATGTACTGACACAGTTGCATCATGTGTTATGCAATGCAATGATACCACTGTCTGTGACCAGGTCAGCTGTACACATACCAGGGGCATTCGGTACTTTTCACCATTAGCAGATGTCTGTTGCTGTACACCGGTACACACCCTCATGTATGGATATGACATACATGTACCTGGCCTGGGTATGTACATGCCACACACACAACATACTTGTAAATAGCATAGCTGTTGTAGTCTTTTGTGCAAACAGGTGGCTACAACCATTACACAGATGCACATAGAATGTAGGTCCATGGCTGCTGAATGCTAACAGTACATAAGGTGTGATATCAATGTTCACAGAGGTAACATCCCCTCTGTACTGGTCACCCATCATATCATACAACAGTCCATGTGTCATGTATGTCATTACACATATCCACCAGTTGCAATGCCTACAAACATGACCAAATGTCAGGATTGTAGGACCTACACACCTGTACACTTAGTGTTGTGCATTCAGATAACATGCATGTGCAGTTACTGATGTATGCAGGTGGCATGTATCCTAGTACATCATGCAGCTGCAATGCAGCCTCAACATTGCCAACTGTATATGGTGATGTGCTGAATGTACAGAAAGATGTACCACAGGTATGGACAAATGTGTTGAAATAACTAAGTGGTGGGGCATCTTTGCAGATGAATGTTTGCTGTGGACAGCTCACAGGTGTGTTACAAGCAGTCCTACAATACCCTGTGTAACTGGTAAGCAATGGTTTTGTTAATTGAAGGACATAACACACAACTTAGACAGCAGTCAGGGTGACAGTGAAGGTAAATCACTTGACACCTGTTAATAGATATGATGTCCCTATTGCATATATCAGCACTGTTGGTACAGGAAGTGTCAGTACAGTTTGTAACATGTGCAATACTGCTGTACATCTGACATACATAACATGAGCTAGGAAGGTCTGAGATTCACAGTACTGGCATGTGAGGGTGCGTGTGTCCATATATGTCACGTATTGGGGGGGTACATCTCAATTGTTACTCACTCTCCTCTACACTAGTGTACACATGTACAGACTGCAGTGTAGAAAGCAGGACATAGGCAGGGTCATGTATCTCACACATGTGAGGTATCTGTATGAGCATAACATAGGTGTATTAATTAGTGAATGCCATAGTGTGTGTATGTAGGGCTGACTGGTCCCTGGGGTGAGGATGCATGTTACCATACTGAACTGATAAGACCCCTCCCATCATCTAGGCGATGCATTCTACTATCCGTGTTGATGTCCCCCATCTTAGGCCGTACTGACTACCTGTACATGTGTATTCTCTGTGGCGCGTTATGTAGGTGCACAGTACTGTAATGATGATTTGTACATAGGCAGGGGTCCTCATTCCACCAGTAGCAACTGTGTGTGTGTGTTACTGTGTTGGTGAAGCTGTGAGTGTGTGTGTGTATGTGTGTGTGTGTGTGTTACAGTGTCACTGAATACATGTGTGTCAATACCTGAGTGCGTGGATGCAGTTGTGTGTTGGCATCCTGTCATGGGAACGTGTATTACTGATTCCCATTGAGGCATCACACTTCTCACTGGCCTCTACCCTTGTAATCAGCTAGACCACTCTCTTACCTGTGATGTCACTATTTATGGATGTCACGTCTGTGGCCACAGTAGCTTAATACACAGCTATCATGCTCTTGGAATGGTAGATGTGTTTGTAACGTGGGACATTCTCACTGGTATGTGGCAGCTACACAGTGCATGCTGGTATATTCAAACATAACTGTGAGTAGTCCACATTGACATATGGGACACTTAACTGCAAACACTGACATCCACCGGTACGTGCAATTAGACCTGAAAAAGGGCAGCAAAATATCATGACCAACATGCATTTACTGTTGTTACACAAGACACATACTGTTAACAGTATTGTACACCTGTACTACATGGTATATCTGCTGCCTGTCAACAATCCTCAACATTTGTAAACTACACATATTATCTTAGTCTGTTCACCCTGTGCATCAAACCATATGAGCATGTCCTTGCACCGATGGTGTGGATGTCAGGGATGTGGCACAGGCATCATCATATGCACAGGGTGTTATTGTTTGCCAGAGGCCTAGGCTGCACCATTTGATGACAACATGTGTGAGGGTTTGGGCCTTTGATCTAATTGGGTGTGTGTGGATGTTATGCATGTGTGTGTTGCGGTGCCCTACATATGTGTCCAGTGTGTGCGTGTATGTCTGCACACAGTTCTCCCATGTGTCTGGCCTACACAGGAGTATTATTGACAGCTGCAGACTGTACAGGCGAGGTTTTACAGTTCACGGTGTCCAGCCATGGACATATGACCTGTGCCTGCCAGGGGTTGCACAGGCACTACCAGACAGAGGTGCAGATTGGGTGCTGTCTAATGTCACTTGTCCACTGGAACTGTGTCCTTGTTGGGACAGTCCCGGGCCATGTGCTCGTGGCCTGCTCTGTCATGGTATGGACAGCACAGCACCAGATGCACTGCTGCTGCTACTGACACTATGGGAGCGGGCATGAGAGGTAGCTCGTACACGTAGACCTGACACAGGTGATGTAGCAGGCCTACGTCCATGTGCCCGACACCTCACTCCTACCAGATGTTCCAACACAGAAAGCTCACGCTCGCGGATTGTCATGCCATGGTCAAGGACACCAACCATGTCACCCAACCGTCTATCCAAAGCATCAGCAATCTGCTGTTGAGCATTTACCATTGCCTGGATGCTGTTGTTTAAAGAATGGACAGCAGCCCTCTGTAGACTCTGATCTTCTCTGTTGCACCATTCAGCACATGCCTGTGCCTCCATTACAGCCTAAAACATGTGTCTGGTGACACCAGCTGCTGCGTTCTGTCATGCAGGAGTATGTTGGCCAGAGGTCCTCCTATGAGCAGCACTGACCATGTGCCTGTGTGGGGCACCACCAGTAGTTTGGCTGACACCATGGTGTGCAGGCACACCTTTCATAGCCCCCACACATTCCTATTCTAAGCTACCATGCACCAACTCTCCTTCCTCTATGCCCACTGGTGATGGGGTATGTGCAGGTATGGCATCCGTGTGTGGTGATGAGGTGGATATAGATGGAATGGCAACCAATGACACAGTTTTAGCCCCTGACAACTCTGCCTGTGTCCCAGTTATACATTCATCATCACTGCTAGAGTCTGTGGGGACACTAACATCTGATGTCCCACAGGAGGGCAATGCACCTACATCACCTGTGAGGGCAGACAAGAACTGTACATTACAATCTATACAATAGACACACACACGCATGTGATATGGCTGAAGGCATGCAACATGCATGTGATATGGCAGATGGCATGCAGCACAGACAATAATAGTGGTAGTTATCATACATCCCTAGGTTGCACACAACAGCATGCTTGTGTCATAGCAGATGGCATGCAAATTACACAATCACAGTAGTGGTTAGCATACATCCCTGTGTTACACCATGTGGACCAGCACAGGTTCACAGTACACGTGCCTGATGTGTGGCATATGGCCTTGATAATCACATGTAAGATGTGATCTGCTGATGTGTGCAATGACATGCATACATCGTTAACACAATGGTGTCCTGTCAAATATACAGTGGGGCAATGGTGTACCAATCCAGTGCTGTCTGTCCGCCTTACAGATATACTGCAAATTTAGCTGATGTTCATGGCCATTGCAGGGAATCATGAGGAATCTCCAGTGCTATAAGGTGGGAATTACAGACAGGGTTCATAGCCATGACTGTGTTCAGATACAATACATATATACTGTGGAATGTGACCCACATCACTGAGGTGTATACACACTAAACCATGATGTGGAAGTTGTGACACAGGTCACTGATGGGTATACGGATGACACCTCTGCACATCTGCAACCATATTGCTGCAGCCTGGCAACAATGGCCAGACATGAACACGTTGGTACACCATGTCCCACATGACATCTGTGTACCACACACATGAGGAGCTAGTATGGCATTTATGTCCAACACCAGCAACGGGAATGTACTGCATCTGTGGCCTGATGTGGATACTGTACAGGTGACTGCTGTCATGTTGCAACACCCTCAAGATGTTCAACACACATCTTATGTGGTGGATTGATGTTACGCCTACACAAGATGTGCACAGGCCTGTAGGATGTCTAGTGTTTCACATCTACATTATGACCATTATACTAAGGCCATGGTTGAACCATTTGTAGCCATTGTACGACAGGGTGTACACACAAGCACAGCACGTCTACTGTGTGTGTTGCTCCATGTATCTGGCCATCCTTTATGGCCATGTGTGTACATGTGTTGTCCATATTATTGTGATGGGCATCTATTTCATATGTCTGTATTGTCCCATATGACATATATGCTCCACTGATA
Organism: Protopterus annectens; assembly: GCF_019279795.1. Lineage (NCBI taxonomy): Eukaryota > Metazoa > Chordata > Ceratodontiformes > Protopteridae > Protopterus > Protopterus annectens. The sequence goes on along the minus strand of NC_056732.1, from coordinate 289,175,244 downwards.
ACAGGGTTATGCAGATAAAGGGTGGTATGTGGGATATGTTTTCAGGTTAGGTAGTCAGTGCAGCAGCCAGGCCAATAGATGTCATGGACATGTCAAGATAGCACATCACATTGTGTGACATTCATAGCAGGGCTATGGTCCACACTGGTGAAACCTGTGTGCTGGCCATACTCCAGCCCACTGTGTAGTACTGTTTGTATTCACCACATGTGTAGATCAGATCTGTTGTACGTCCCTAAAGTGAACAGCACCTCCAGCATTGTATGCACAGCTGTCAACACATCTGGCAATAGAGTTTGTGAGGATTCATGTCGGTGAGATGATTCACATAGTTTGCAAGTGTTGCACATGGGTAGTCATTGTGATGCATTGCAGGTCCGACCTGTGAATGGCCGCATGGCAGATAGATTTGTGCATTACGGTTCCTGATAAATAATAGCACTCTCACCTGCAATGGGCTGCTGTCGCAGTGGAACACCAGAGGTACCTAAATAGGAGTAACACAGCAGTATGAGCATAATCCACCCCTGTATAAAAGCTACAGGGAGCAATGTGCATAACACATACACCAATACATTAGACTATACTATGGTGTATGCACATGTGTGCATACACAGAGTAGCATACTATAGTATGCGGCATGTGAGTATACATGCCTTGCATATGATGTCACATTACATATTGTACAGTGACACATGTAACTATATGGAATATAGTTGTTATAGGTGCAGTACTGACTTACCAGGCAACTCCAGGCTCAGTGGTTGAGAGACACCCACCTCCACAATATCGGCTAATGCTTGTGGATGTGGTTCTGCAGAAGTCCCCAGGTTGGCCAGTAGCTACTCGGTACATGTGAGTGGGGGCTGGGTTGGTGGTCCACCACCTGTTGCACCTTGTTCCCTGGCGACTGCATTTGCACGCTGTTTCGCCCATCTAATGAGGTCTTTACAGTGTCTGCGCACCTGCTGGTATGTGCAGTTGTAGCCACCCACATCATTAACCCTTCTGTGAAGTTCCATCCACAGGGCATCCAGCTGCTGTGCATCCTGTGGCACATGGCTGAACAGGATATCGTGATTGTTGAGTAGATATGGGATGAGGGCCTCATCCTCCAAGCATGTAAAAGGGGGAAGCCTTGCAAGCGGCATACCTGGAAGACATAATGATGGAGACAGGTCACAGTAACTCACAGAGACATACAGAGCTACAGCTGAAGATACATGTGTATTGCATTAATTCAGTTTAAATAGTTGTATTTGCAAACCTACATGACACTGACGTGTTTGTGTCACACACATGTGACACTCAATGTTGAGTGGATATTATAACCATATATGTGTGCGGGTCACCTGATTACTGATTACATTGGTCATACTCCATGTGGTTGCTGTCTTAATGTGGGCATGTCTGTTTGCCTGTACTGGTGTTCCTACCTATCAGCACATGGCTGGATGTGCCCACATGAATGCAGTCAACCTTGATGCAGTGTATATGTCACATATAAGGACTTATACTGCCTTAACAGACATGACCTGTGACCCTGCAGACATGCTCACATAAGGTTTTACATGTATGTGTTCTGCCATATACATCTACACAGCACTGTACAGCGATTCAACATCATGCCATGTATCACCTGTGTTGCACATGTGATACACATGGGACACTGGCTAGCCAGATGGTATTTGCAGGGATGGATATCAGCTATAGCATGTACAAAGTCAACTAGTGGGCTATATGCCATGGGCCATGTATGAATCTAGGATGAAAGGTTACCTGGCAGTAGCCGACAGGCGGGTCTGTAGGGCCAGGTGGAGCAGTGCCACATTACTGATCCACAAGGTTAATGATACATATACCACGCATTACCATGCGGTCATCACGCCATGTCTGAGAGGGGAGCGATGTGCAGCTTTGACGGACAGGAATGCATAGTATGGCAGGACTATGTCAAATGTATAAGACAAGGATCTCTCCAGCATGTGGTAGGTGGATGTCCATGAAGTATGTTTTCGAGATCAGGATGAGTACGTGTAACATGTCCAACATCACTGGGTTGGACATGGATTTATTCAGGGTATGCATCATGCTACATAGTGGAGATGGGGAATGGAAAGGCTGGTGTAGGCCATCTGCACATGGCCAATACCCCTTAAAGGAAATATGTGATCAGATATGGGTCACTTGAGTGTTCTGTATGGCTGGGCAATGATTTCTATATTCATGAATGGCACCCTATCATTATTAGGGTTGCCACATATGACTATCTGACAGGTGTGTTGACATAGCTATCACAGGAAAGACAACTGCCCAGCTGCATCCCTCACACACAAGTATCCATTATGTTGAATGCTGCCTAGGTGGTAGTTCATGGGTACAGGGTTATTAACATAGGGGTGACAATGCGAGTCAGCTGTTGCTCCTAGGTCATAGTCATTTGCATGCTTCAATAGGCAGATGCCTTCTGTTTATCTGAGAGGTATGGACTACAATGAGGGGGAATAAAATTCATTAACCCTGACATACTGTAGTTGCCACTGGTGTGATAATCACGTATTATTCAGACACCTACTGTAGAGTTGGTTCTGCCAGCAGTCCTGTTGCAAAACACTCCTGTGACATAGGAATGTACATCTAGTATAACGAGTGTAGGTGGTACACAGTATGGGTGATGATGTCCTATGACCTGGCAAGGTTATGATATGCAGTGTGATATCAACCATACTGTCATCTACATCTGTACTGCTGACATCACTTAAGTGATGAAGGTTCATGGCCTTCCAGACCAGACTCAGCAATGTAATAGTAAAGTACTTCCCATTATTAGTGGTGCCTCCCCCTTTGTGGGTTGTGATACCTGTTGGTGTGCACCATTCAGTGTGTACACAACCTGACATGGAGCTATGTTTTACATGATGTGTACATGGAGAGCCTCTTGTTTTGCCATATGTGTGTGATACAACCTGTGATGTGGGCAGGTCCCATGCAGACTGAGTGCAGCTTGTACCTGCATAGTTGTGGGTACAGGGGCCCTGTGGTATACATAGATATATGCCTGTGTACCTGTTGGGGGAGGGGGGAGGGTGTTTATATTATCCAGGACCCTATCTGGATTGCTTATTCATGCTAAGCACTTGTTCAGGACTTGTAAACACTATGTAAGCTAATAATTACTATAGCACACAATCTTCCTCATTACCTACAGGTAAGGGTGAACAGGATTTGTACATACTTTTCTCACTTGTGTAGAGTAATGTAGCTCTTGCACTCACTTTCCTCACTTATCTAGGTGAATGTAGTTCTATATTCAGGCATGTCCAAGAGTCAACTGCCAGTGTTCTCACCTGTATATCTGGTGAATCTGGACATCTTGAGGCAATGTACACATTGCCTCATGTACACAGACAAGCCTCTCCGCCTACCACCTAACACTACAACCTGTGAGAGATGCACTCATCTAGCCAAACTGGAGGTAAAGGTCTCTCCAACCGAGCCTGACCCTGACTGTCATGTGGAGAAGGTACACAGTCGCACAACACCACACTCATCACATAAGTCTCACTGAATCTACCCCACCATTAACTATGAAAACTACTCATGTACCAACACATTAACATATCCACACACCCACCAGAGGCAACAATATTCTAGACTTAGTCATTACCAACATGAGTGACTGGTGATCCACACGTGAAGCCAACTCCTCGTTGGTCCAATCAGACCATGTGCTGAACACCGTTGATATCCACATCCTGCACCTACCCCCATTAATGGAACCACAGTATATGTCTAAAAGGCCAAGTACATGCTTCTTAAGGCAGACATGGTGGATGTCATGACACCCATGCAGATGGACAGTACTGTTACAACTGCTGAATCCTATACAAATGCACTCTATAAGCAGTTACAGGAGTGCATGGCTTGTGCTATCCCAAACAGAACCAGGACGCTGTACTCCTAATTAACTAAACCAATCTGGTGGCCCCTGCCATAAACATATTGTACTACAGGAGGGAGACACTGTTGCAAATGAGAGTACAATACCATGCATAGAAGAGATCCCTGGCCAACCTCAGTAAGAAGGTGAGATCCCTTATAAGATCCTCCAAAGCTAGCTACGAAAACTATAACGCAACTAATACCAACAACAACCACAAAGCATTCTATAGCTATGTCACATATCTCGATGTCAACAACCAGGTCTGCTCTGAGTTACAGCGCAAAGGCATGAACATTACAGAAACAATTGATATTGGCAACATCCTGGCTGATCCCTCTCAAAGCTGCACACTCTAAAGGCAATATCACAGCATCCATGGGACTGGACAACATCCCAGGCTGCATTTTACACGAACTTCAGATCATACTGTCTCCCCACCTACACACCATGTTCAGTAATAGCCTCACATTGGGCATAGTGCCCCCTGAATGGTGCACAGCAACAGTTATCCCACTCCACAAAGGTGGTGCCACAATGGACCACGGGGCCTATTTCCCTATAGGCCTGACTAGCCTGGTCTGCAAGGCTATGGTGCACATCATGGATTACTGTCACAGAGACATTGGTTACCTTCCAACCTTTGACCCCTCCCTGTTTGGCATTGTTAAGGCTGGACCATGCCTCCTAAACCTGGTGGACTTCTTAGAGACAGTTACCAAGGCATTAGATGAGGGTAAGGAGGTCCATACAGACTACCTAGATCTATCATATGCTTTCAACACCATTCCTCCTTCTGGTTTTATCAACATACCTATCCACCTGAACATTAACCCCTACGTCATGTGATGGTTTGCAAAGTGGCTCATGGACAGAACCCACACAGTGGGAGTTGCATAGCCTAGGTCCGACTGTATACCAGTTACAACTGGCATCCCCCGGGCTCAGTCCTAGGACCCCTCGTGTTCGGTATATATGTCTCTGATGTACAGACGAAGCACAGGAGGGGTTTGGCTGAAAAGGTTTGTAGATGACTGCAAACTAGGGGACATAATTGTTTCCCCAGCTGTTACAGACACCTTCTGGAAGGGTCGCACTGAGACAGATACCTGGTGTTAATATCATGGCATCAAGCTGAATGCCTAAAAGTGCACAGTCATCCCCGTTGGATATAACTAATTACCCGTGGACTACCAAATAGATGCAAGTCCCCTACATACAGAAAACGTAATATGGGATCCAGGAACCCCAGTACATAGCAATCTCTCCTTCGATACCCATATTGACAAGGTGGTTAGAATATCCTTCTACATGGACCCCCTAATCTCTAATGGGTTTGCATCCAGATCAGAGGGGCCATTGTGACTCTACACATGTCATATTAGACCCATTAAAGGATACAACACCCCATTTGGGATATACCTTACAAGACAACTGCAACAGCTTGGAAGACCACACCAAGAGGATTACTGACCTTAAACAGATGACTTATGCAGCCCAACCTACGGAACTCCAGCTGTACTTGGTTGCATACCACATATTCACAGGTGATCTCTGCTTGACATACAAGGCCCATGTCCAACCCTGTATTGCTAGATATGATCCACCTAAACAGACGCCCTTGAGAACCACATGCTCTAGGGATATACACCTAACCACAATGATGTGTAGGATGTGCTGGATGGACAGATTCCTGACCCGGACACTCCCTATGCTTTGGAACATGATTCCGATGTACATCAGGCAGGGCCCTTCACGAGCACTCTTCAAGACCTTGACATGTGGATGGGAAACAGACATGTACCCAGGGATCACTGCAGTGGCTCTGCTGGACAGAGACTCAGGGAACTATTGGCTCTGCTGTTCAGAGGCACAGAAAACCAACCTATGGTGGTGGTGAAAGCCAACACACGCTAGCTAGACTTACAGATACCCTTGGTAAGACAGCCTAGTACCTACCTTTGCACATATTGCATGTCTTATGTGCATGGATAATTAAATAGTGCTTCCACTTTACTTGTTGCACATGTGATACACATGGGACACTGGCTAGCCAGATGGTATTTTCAGAGATGGATATCAACTATAGCATGTACAGTCAAAGTCAACTAGTGGGCTATATACCATGGGCCATGTATGAATCTAGGATGAAAGGTTACCTGGCAGTAGCCGACAGGCAGGTCTGTAAATCCAGGTGGAGCAGTGCCACATTACTGATCCACAGGGTAAATGATACATATACCATGTGTTACAATGCGGTCATCACACCATGTGTGAGAGGGGAGCGATGTGCAGCTTTGACGGACAGGAATGCATAGTATGGCAGGACTATGTCAAGTGTATGGGACAAGGATCTGTCCAGCATGTGGTAGGTGGATGTCCATGAAGTATGTGTTCGAGATCAGGATGAGTACATGTAGCATGTCCAACATCACTGGGTTGGACATGCATTTATTCAGGGTATGCATCATGCTACATAGTGGAGATGGGGAATGGGAAGGCTGGTGTAGACCATCTGCTCATGGCCAATACCCCTTAAAGGAAATATGTGATCTGATATGGGTCACTTGAGTGTTCTGTATGGCTGGACAATGATCTCTATATTCATGAATGGCACCCTATCATTATTAGGGTTGCCACATATGACTACCTGACAGGTGTGGTGAAATAGCTATCACAGGAAAGACAACTGCCCAGCTGCATCCTTCACACACAAGTGTCCGTTATGTTGACCGCTGCCTAGGTAGTAGTTCATGGGTACAGGGTTATTAACATAGGGGTGACAATGCGAGTCAGCTATTGCTCCTAGGTCATAGTCATTCACATTCTTCAATAGGCAGATGTCTTCTGTTTGTCTGTGAGGTATGGACTACAATGAGGGGGAATACAATTCATTAACTCTGACATACTGTAGCTGCCACTGGTGTGATGATCATGTATTATTCAGACACCTTCTGTAGTGCTGGTTCTGCCAGCAGTCCTGTTGCAAAACACTCTTGTGACATAGGAATGTACATCTAGTATACTGAGTGTAGGTGGTACACAGTATGGGTGATGATGTCCTATGACCTGGCAAGGTTATGATATGCAATGTGACATCAACCATACTGTCATTTACATCTGTACTGCTGACATCACTTAAGTGATCAAGGTTCATGGCCTCCCAGACCAGACTCAGGAGGGTAGTAGTAAAGTACTTCCCATTATCAGTGGTGTCTCCTCCCTTGTGGGTTGTGATACCTGTGGGTGTGCACCATTCAGTGTGTACACAACCTGGCATTGAGCTATGTTTTACATGATGTGTATGTGGAGAGCATCTTGTTTTGCCATATGTGTATGATACAACCTGTGATGTGGGCAGGTTCCATGCAGACTGAGTGCAGCTTGTACCTGCATAGTTGTGGGTACAGTGGCCCTGTGGTGTACATGGATATATGCTTGTGTACCTGTTGGGGGGAGGGGTCCATGTATTTATATTATCCAAGACCCTATCTGGATTGCTTATTCATGCTAAGCACTTGTTCAGGACTTGTAAATACTATGTAAGCTAATAATTACTATAGCACTCAATCTTCCTCATTACCTACAGGTAAGGGTGAACACATTTTGTACATACTTTTCTCACTTGTGTAGAGTAACGTAGCTCTTGTACTCACTTTCCTCACTTATCTAGGTGAATGTAGTTCTATATTCCGGCATGTCCAAGAGTCAACTGCCAGTGTTCTCACCTATCTATCTGGTGAATCTGGACATCTTGAGGCAATGTACACATTGCCTCATGTACACAGACAAGCCTCACCACCTACCACCCAACACTACAACCGGTGAGAGATGCACTCATCTATCCAAACTGGAGGTAAAGGTGTCTCCAACCAAGCCTGACCCTGACTGTCATGTGGAGAAGGTAAACAGTCGCACAACACCACACTCATCACATAAGTCTCACTGAATCTACCCCACCATTAACTGGGAAAACTAGTTGTGTACCAAAACATTAGCTCAACGGTTTCTGGAATTCATAAACACCAATGCCCTGACTCAGCATATCCACACACCCACCAGGGGCAACAGTATCCTAGACCTAGTCATTACCAACATGAGTGACTGGTGCTCCACACGTGAAACCAACTCCTCATTGGTCCGATCAGACTATGTGCTGAACACCATTGATATCCACATCCCTCACCTACCCCCATTAAGGGAACCACAGTATAATATGTCTACAAGGCCAACTACATGCTTCTTAAGACAGACGTGGTGGACGTCATGATACCCATGCAGATGGACAGTACTGTTACAACTGCTGAATCCTACACAAATGCACTCTATAAGCACTTACAGGAGTGCATGGCTTGTGCTATCCCAAACAGAACCAGGACGCTATACTCCTAATTAACTAAACCAATCTGGTGGTCCCCTGCCATAAACATATTGTACTACAGGAGGAAGACACTGTTGGAAATGAGAGTACAATACCATGCATAGAGGAGATCCCTGGCTAGCCTCAGTAAGAAGGTGAGATCCCTTATAAGATCCCCCAAAGCTAGGTATGAAAACTATAACGCAACTAATACCAACAACAACCACAAAGCATTCTATAGCTAACTCACATATCTCAATGTCAACAACCAGATCTCCTTTAAATTACAGCACAAAGTCATGAACATTACAGAAACAATTGATAGTGGCAACATCCTGGCAGATCCCTCTCAAAGCTGCACACTCTAAAGGCAATATCACAGCATCCATGGGACCGGACAATATCCCTGGCTGTGTTTTACACAAACTTCAGATCGTACTGTCTCCCCACCTATGCACCATGTTCAATAATAGCCTCACATCATCATAGTGCCCCCTGAATGGCGCACAGCAACAGTTATCCGACTCCACAAAGGTGGCACCATAAAGGACCATGGGACCTATGTCCCTATAGGCCTGACTAGCCTGGTCTGCAAGGCTATGGTGCACATCATGGATCACTGTCACAGAGACATTAGTTACCTCCCAACCTTTGACCCCTTCCTGTTTGGCATTGTTAAGGCTGGACCATGCCTCCTAAACCTGGTGGACTTCTTAGAGACAGTTACCAAGGCATTAGATGAGGGTAAGCAGGTCCACACAGCCTGCCTAGATGTCTCATAGGCTTTCAACACCATTCCTCCTTCTGGTATTATCAACATACCCATCCGCCTGAACATTAACCCCTACGTCATGTGATGGTTTGGAAAGTGGCTCACGGACAGAACCCACACAGTGGGAGTTGCATACCCTAGGTCTGACTGTATACCAGTTACAAATGGCATCCCCCGGGCTCAGTCCTAGGACCCCTCATGTTCGGTATATATGTCTCTGATGTACAGACGAAGCACAGGAGGAGTTTGGCTGAAAAGGTTTGCAGACGACTGCAAACTAAGGGACATAATTGTTTCCCCAGCTGTTACAGACACCCTCTGGAAGGGTCACACTGTGATGGATACCTGGTGTTAATGTCATGGCATCAAGCTGAATGCCTAAAAGTGCAGTCATCCCCTTTGGATATAACTAATTACCCATGGACTACCACATAGGTGCTAGTCCCCTACATACAAAAAAGGTAATACGGGATCCGGGAACCCCAGTAGATAGCAATCTCTCCTTCGATATCCATAATGACAAGGTGGTTAGAATATCCTTCTACATGGCCCCCTTAATCTCTAATGGGTTTGCATCCAGATCAGAGGGGCCATTGTGACTCTACACATGTCATATTAGACCCATTAAAGGATACAACACCCCATTTGGATATAACTTACAAGAGAACTGCAACAGCTTGGAAGACCACACCAAGAGGATTACTGACCTCAAACAGATGACCTATGCAGCCCAACCTACGAAACTCCAGCTGTACTAAGTTGCATACCACATACTCACAGGTGATCTCTGGTTGACATACAAGGCCCATGTCCAACCCTGTATTGCTGGATATGCTCCACCTAAACAGAAGCCCCTGAGAGCCACATGCTCTAGGGATATACACCTAACCACAACGATGTGTAGGATGTGCTGGACGGATAGATTCCTGACCTGGACACTCCCTATGCTTTGGAACATGATTCCAATGTACATCAGGCAGGGCCCCTCATGAGCACTCTTCAAGGGAAACCTTGACGTGAGAATGGGAGACAGACATGTATCCTGGGGATCACTACAGTGGCTCTTCTGGACAGAGGCACAGGGAACTATTGGCTCTGCCATTCAGAGGCACAGGAAACCAACCTATGGGGGTGGCAAAAGCCAACACACGCTAGCTAGGCTTACAGATACCCTTGGTAAGACAGCCTAGTACCTACCTTTGCACATATTACATGTCTTATGTGCATGGACAGTTAAATAGAGCTTCCATTTTACTTTGCTATCATGCTGATAAACTGTTGGCTCACTAAAAGACATATGTATCCTGTTATTGTGTATTGTAAATGCCAATTGACATAACTAATGTTTGCCTACCATTACAGTAATGCTATGTAGCTTGTAATACATATCTGCCTACAATACTGTACATTACACCGTTATTGGCACAATATCCCACAATGCAAATCATACTTGCATAGTGGCCCAACCATCCACATGTTATTCTCTGTAATACACCCATACATATGGCTACAGTTACAATATATCAACATATACTATCCCCTGTTATACCACATACCTGTTGGACCAGCCCTGCCACTGACATCGGCTGGTGAGGAGTATTTCTGTTCAAAGCCCTTATGTAGCATCCCTTGTAGTGTATGCGGTGTTTGCCTTGTGACCTACAGCAGTACATACAAATACTACATGTGTTACTATGCTCAACAATACATCACTACACGATAACTGTTTCCACTATAAGGATTGTGTGCACTTTAAATACTACAAAATAGTACTACATACACAGACATACTGACTGTTCTACATACCTTATTAGTAACCCGAGGTGTCGTTAACTGTTGATTCAGTTCTTTTCTATTTGTGTTTCAATGTTCTTTGCAACGTTCCACTGGTATATACGGATGGTTTGAATGTGTGATAACGCATCCTTTTCTAGTTACATATCGGTAACATGTGGTATCCTGTCCATCAATTGCTGTTTCAAAGTAGTTAACTGGATGCACATCAGCTGTGCAGCTACTCCATTAGTTGATACCATGGCAACAGTGGTGTATAAGTGAGTACTCATTTTGGACGTTGTCTGTTTGCCTTACTTTCGAAGAAAATGGCCTAGATGTGTTATTGCGATATATTTTAACAGCTATATAGATACACAGAGATATATTAGCATCATGACTCCCGTGAACTGTGTGTAATGGCTAGACAATTTAGTTCTACATGTGAGTACAGCTGTTATATTTCGGAACAGTGCTACTTATGCAGGGTTTGTTTGTACCTGATACTTCTGCAGATGTTTAAATCTGGCAAGGATGTTTTGCCAGCTCAAGGCCGTATAGCTATGCATGAACTGTTATGTGGTGTACAGTATGCTCACCAGACATCCTTGATTTGGTGTACAAGTGTAGCATACTGTGCTGTTACTCACTAATTGCTAACACATCCACACAGCTAACACAGCTAACACAGGTACGCACAACCCTCTGAAACGGGATTAGTGCAAACAAACCCTATTACATCAGCAGCTGTTCCATTGTATAACAGCAGCTATTTCACATAGGGCCATGTTAGCGTGTCTCTGACAAGGTATGTTAAGGCTTCTGCAGATGTCGTACAGTGTGTGAATGATTTGTGATGTTATTACAGTTTGTATTGTAATATGTTTGGGTGTGGGGGTGATGTTAATGGGTGTGCTTAGCAGATGTAGGTGTGTAGGAACTGCTTTTATACATAATCGCTATGTGCATGAGGGTTCCTTCCCTATTTGAAAACCTATCCTTTTGTGGACTAATACAATGGTAATTGCAGGCTGATTCATTAAGGCACTGTTATGTGATTCCTGTATAGCATGCAGGTGATGTTAGTCCTTGAATCCCTTCGGTAATACATCTGAATGTAATAACGTGTTGCTACATGATAGCTGTGTATTTCTGTCATAGGTATTTGCAGTCATCATAGTTGTGTTGGTGACTGACCCTCTTTGGATAGAGTTGCCACCTTTTCATATGACCATAGTGGGACCTTTTCGGGACACACATCTGATTTTACAGGCTGACACAAACCCACGGTCAGTACAAGGGATAGAACTTTCCTTTCTTGCCTAATTATAAGCTTATTCTTGTAGCAGTTTAGTTGCTTATCCTGTTTCCTGTAACATGTAGGTATTTTAGATACAGAAATAACTATTGTATGCAGCTATTACAGTACATGTTGGACATAATTATGTCCTACAATCCCAGGACATTTGCCACGTTTAATATATTTGGTCAGGACACAACCGCCCAAAGAGGGAGTGTCCCTCGCAAAGTGGGACAGGTGGTAACATTATCATTAGCTCATGTCCATAGCACATATTTGTAACAGTGTATAGGCATATACTCTCCATATCCTTTGTTCATAAAGGTTAGTAGTGGCAGAATGTGTGATTGCTATGGTCTATGTTATACACATATATGAAGACTTCAACCGCTGTATACGGGAGACCTACGGAATTCCGAAACCACAATGTTCCTACGTACACAGTACCGGGACCAGACTCCCATACCCCACATTACCGACATCAACAGTAACTCGCAAAGGTAACACGAACATGGAACACACACATGCACACACAGACACACTGCTACCCAACACATCCAAACAAACCATCCTACACTACATATGAGCAGGTGGCCAAGCCCCCCTACACCCGCCCATGTAGGTGTCTGCACCCCCCACACCACCCCCTACTTTAATATTCTACATCCCAGGTCATGCAAACCGGCGCACAAAGCTAACCCACAACCACACATTACAGTCCCCCAAGAACACACACCACACCCAGAACACACACTTACACACACTACAGCCGTAAGAAACACACGTACACACAGTATCCTACCCAAACCACAACACCAGAAGCATTGACTAACTGTCCATTAACATCATGAGATTACACCTCGTGCATCTGGTGTTTCGGTACTGTGTTCTTTTGGACCTTAAGCCTCGGGATTACGTGCGTCAGTATGTAAAGCAGTCGGTATGTGGTAGGTATCCCATTTATATGTACCTCCATGGTTATGTAGATGTTGTTAACCTATCTATATATCTACATAAATATGTATATCCCCATATATCAACATATCTCTCTCTCTCTATATATATATATATATATATGTATATATATATATATATATATATATATATATATATATATATATATATATATATATATATATATATATATATATATATATATATATATATATATATATATATTAAACATATGCTACACCTTTCATTGGGTACATGCCGGTTTGTCCTATTTCAACACATTCCTACCTTTTGTGTTTTATCCTGTCAGTATACACGACTGCCATTGGTACATCTCAGGTAGCTTAGTGGTATGTTATTGTGATGAATGTGTACATGGTTGCGTGTTCTAATCCTGGCAGTGATATCTTACCTCTCAGAGCAGGGACTGGTAGTGCAAGGGTGATTAATGCACATTTCAGCGGTTGTGTGTTCCACATGTTTATTATTCTGTGGAGAACTACCTATATATGCAAGCTGTGTTTAAGGTATACTATGTAACATGTACACATCTGTGAAGATTCCTGTCAGGGATACTCCCCATTATTTGGAACTACATCCCTGATTACATTATACAAAACCCCTCAATGACACTCTGAGGAATCCTTGCAGAGTGGATGGTGAACAGTAACTACACCCCAGGGATCCCGCAAGTGGCTCTGCTCCACATAGGGACAGTTAGTTGACTGATGGGGTGGCAACAGCAGACACGTTTTGCCTATACTTATGAGTGGCCTCGGCGGTTGGGCATGTATCTACCTATGTATCTATGAACCTGTACATACAGTCTGGTCACAATCTGATAGCTTAATTTACTGTTCAGGTATTGACTTATCTTGTGCCAATGGCGGTTGTGTGTACAATAGTTGAGGGCTACCTATGTAGGATGCACACAGTAGACCACCTATACATGACAATTTACAGGTGGTCGTGTGTGTGTGCCATCCATGTTTGCTGTGTGTGCAGGTGGAGAAGGGTGCCAGTCCATGAGTGCCTACACTGTCAGTGTGTGTGCTATACGTTCCCTCTTTGCCAAGGCATGGGCATACTGGGCATGCCTTCATCTTCCTACTGTGGCTAGCACAGGGTGCTTGTGGTCTGAGTCCCCCTGTGCCTATGGGACCCTTGGCAATGGTGGTAGGCTGTGAGGGCCTTCACCATTCTGTCCCTGCTGCAGCTGTTTCCACAGGATCATATTGTGTAGCATGGCACATACTATGAAGATGTGGGCACATGTTCCTGGAGAGTCCTGCAAGGCTCCACCAGATATGTTCAAGCAATGGAACCATGATTTCAGCATCCCAAACACACGCTCCATGATGATTCTGGTTTCTGCGTGTGCCTCATTATGGCATTATTGCGTGGCTGTGTGTGCATTTCTGATGGGAGTCATCATCCACAGTTCCAGTGCATAGCCAGCATCCCCCACAAGGTGGCCAATGGGATGTCCCCCCTGGCAAATACCTGATACAGCTGTGAGGCATGCCAGATGTGGGAGTTGTGATAGCTTCCAGGGCTGCCAACACACACATCCATGATAATGCCCTGGGCATTGCACACACCCTGGCAGTTGATGGAGGGGGATCCCTTGCAGTTTATGTAGTGCCTACCCTGCTCACTGGGTGGTGACTTGATGTGTATGTGTGTGCAGTCTATTGCAACCAGTACCTCCAGGTAGTCTGCCACATGGTGGAAGAGAGACGCATTTTGCTGGCCATCTCCTCCTGCGTTCGGGGGAAGTATATGTGCTCATTGGCATGTGGTAACATGGCATCCAGGAACTGGTGGAGTACCCTGGATGCTGATGCCTGTGAGATCCCCATGATATCTCCAGTTGGCCTTTGGAAGGTACCTGTGGCTAGTATTCTCAAGCTTGCACATACCTTCGTGTCCACTGGGATGGGTTCCCCTCTGTTACATCTGGCTCTGAGGCGTGGCCAGCACAGCTCAACAAGTTGCTGTATGATATCCCTGTCCACCTTGTAATGCTCTACTATCTCCAGATCATGTATCCCCTGATAGGTTACCCTGGGTCTGAACACTTGCCTCCTCCTCCGGTGCCTGAGATGGTTGTCAGCATCATCCTCCATACCACCGTCAGTCTCCAACACATGATGGTGAATCAAAGCTATGGCAGCCCCTAACATACACATATTAAAAGTTCCCCATCTGTATACACCAATGGTGCAGAATATCTGGGAAAACACAAGTGTGTGTGGGGGGCTTTCACACCTTATATTATTGTGCAATGCATGATGCTGGTGTAATTGGGTGTGTTTGTGCTATTCCAGTTGCAGGGTATCTTAATTATTGGTTTTACAGCAGGTACTGCTATTGTGGGGCCTTTGGTGTTGACTTACGCTTGTCTGCCGTGATTCATCTATTGCCCTTTACTTCTTTTTTCAACCCGATTCACCTCCCATTGTCAGGCATGCATCCAGCTGCCGCCTTTCTTGTTTTGTGCTTCCACAACCCAGGATTGTGTTGGGAAATGTGTTATGTAGCTGATCTACTGCATGTTTGCTTTGTTCTGCTGTGACAGTTCTCTTTTCTTTGCTGTATGGCATCTCCCCTTTCCTGTTCTGCAGGTAGCTGCTAGCAGCCTTGTTAGCTGCTGTCTATGGTTCACTGTGAGTTTCTAGGTGTTAATTACTCATTTGTACTCCAATTACCATGCTGCAGCATTTCCTTATTGTCTTCCCGTATCCTTCCTGTTTCAGCTGTGGTGTGTGCCGCACACAACCATTTACCGGGTTTTGTGTGCATTTTCATCCACTTTCACATGAACTTTCAGTTACCTTGTGTGCTCTCAGCTAAGCAAAGCTATGGCTACTTCCACACCGCTATCCTGCGGCTTTGCTTAGCAACACACAACACAGATTAGCAATGATCCAATATGCTTACAGCTACAGTGGCATGCCCCTCTCTTGATGTCATGTTTACCTCCAGGCCACTCCTAGGTGTTGTAATGCTACGCCATGTGGTACATCCTTATGCCAGTGAGGTATTTGCGATTCAGTATTACTTGACTCATTTGCATGGCATTGAC
This sequence comes from Protopterus annectens, assembly GCF_019279795.1. NCBI lineage: Eukaryota > Metazoa > Chordata > Ceratodontiformes > Protopteridae > Protopterus > Protopterus annectens. The sequence goes on along the minus strand of NC_056732.1, from coordinate 289,159,057 downwards.
TGCTAATTCCTAGTTACTGCACAGAACACTGTCACAGACCCTTAGCAACCCTTGCGCCATGGTTGTGGTGTAGCATGCATGCCATTGACTATTATGGGGATATCATGAATTGCGTTACATTACAGTTTTATGACATCTAAATATATTTTCCTTGTGATCCCATTTGCACACCAATGTACAGTGGTTTTACTCTGCGTTGATGTGGCCATGATATTAAATTTTATTTTTTATATGTTGTGCATGTTGTTTTATGCCATTAGCTATATATTTAGCCATTGGCATATATTACCATTCTAATACATAAGTTTGGTCTGCTTTCATGGCTTCGATTTTATGTTTGACAAAATGTAAACCTTTTTTTGGTTTACATTTCTACATGCTTACGCTACACCTGCACAACTTCATGAATTGCTATATACCTTCATTTGCATGCTGCACTACTGCACATGGGGTAATTAGCATACATGCGCTGGGAGCTGCGCAGCTCTGGTGTACGCTGATAGTGCACGTGGAAACAGCTCTTACCTGAATCGCTCGATGGCCATATTTGGTGCTAGATCGCCGGCGCTACTCCGGCGCATGGCGCAAGCTTCATGCTTCATGAATCCCGGGGATGATGTCCCAGGTGTTCGTTATTTTAAACTTTCAACAATGTCATCTGTGTCATGTGAAAATTGATGAAATGGTAAGTTGACTATATGAAGTAGATCTGCCTATGATGCTTGGCTCTGTACAGACCTTTGTATTGATGGCATATACCAAAGTAGATAACGATGGTGGCTGTTACAAATAATTGAAATCAATGTTTGCAAATAGAAAGAAGTTACTGATATGATAAGAATAATCTGATTTAGTCAGAATGCTGAAAAGGAGCTATACATTTTACAGTCCAAACAGCAATGAGCAGTATAATATCAATGCTTTTTTGCCAGGGAAGCTTTTTCCATCATGTAGTATGCACATTGTCCCTGAAGTGAACCCAGGATTATCTGTGTATGCATGCTTTACAAGCCAATACTCAATGCATGTGCTACAGGAACACTCCCAATATGACATGCCCTGAATAGCCATTTTACTTGCATGCAGTCACAACCTGAGATGATATATCATTGTCCAACATAAAAATGGATAATAATAACTAGATACAATGGTATTTGTGTAATGTCAGTACATCCATACAATGTTGCCCTTTTAGGAAATGAACAACACACAGTGTGACTTTACTGAGTAATTACATGTGGATGAACCACAAGCATCACAGAGGAAGTCTTAACATAAGTGTGACACTCCACCTGTGCGAACCTATTATATCATATGTATGTGTTATAAACAATCTCTTTGGGATAAAAGGGATGGTGCAGGCCTCTCCCACTGTAAATGCACACATTATAACTGTGGCAGATGCCATTCATGCATTACAGTATAAGGCCCAACAATGCTAACAGGCACTGAATGTAGATGTTGAACACATGAGTACATGACAATAGAAAAGACATGATGTTGTATGTACTGAATACGCCATAGTAGAAGTGTCATTACAATTGTGAGATATGTTTGTATGTGAAGGCATTACATTGAGTTGTTGAGGCAAGGGATATGTGTGCCTGCAATTGCTGTACTAAGGCAACAGAATACAGAATGTTATCTTATTGTCTCATGCCAGAGGACAACGCTTCCTACATATGTTATGTAAGGGAAATGTAATCATATGCCATCATTACTCTGAATAAAAGCATCACTATGTGAGAAATTATTGTTGTTTTTTGTAATTAAAAATCAAAATCTATAAGTTTGCACAGCATGTGTCTTTGACTACAGTGTCAGTGACATGTATAGTGACAACAAGACTGGCACAATGTAGTCTGAGCAGTAATGGCAGAGTTTGAACTCACTACCTAAGATCACAAACTACAGATCTACACCTGAATCGCAAATACCACATGGCATGTTGTGGTACAACTGGAACAGTGCACAGTTGAATGGATGACATCATCACTGTTTATTAGCTGGATGTTTATGCTAAAAAGTGGTCAAATTGCACAATAACATTGTACAGCTACACATCACAACTTTATATTTGAAGAGTAGTATACACAATATAAGGGTGAAAGGCACATGCTCAGCTGACCTCAAACATCATACATATGTAGTTACTCAATGTACAAAGCACAGTATCAAAGTCACTCACCACAGCAGAATTTAAACTACAACTATGAGATACTACAGTTATGGTAGCATTATGTATTCATTGTGTGGCTAAAGAGTTATTTTTCCTGGGGATGCTAGAATTTGCTAGTGTAACATGATATCACTGTAAATCTATCTCATGAATGGAAGTGTACATAAAGGTAGTTGTGAGGTGGCCAATGGTATATGTCAGCAATTGCAGTCACTCTATTTAAGCAGGGTGGACTCAAACCACCTACCTATCTAGATAGCACATTATCAGTAGCCAGTGCCGCAGGATAATATTGAATACAAGTGAGGTATGCAGCATCTATGAAGGGATGATATCAGCAGCGTATTGCCAAGGAGATAAGTGTAGTAAAATGGCCTGTATAGCCATCTGAGGATGTAAAAGTTGCCACTGCAAAAATATGCAAACCAATCCTGAATTCATTTACAGTCACACACAAAGTTGTAGAAGTTAAACACTGCTGTATTTGAACATCCAATATATCTATCTGCACATCCTAGAGAATAGTGTAAGAAATACAAGTACTGCAGAAGAAGTTTAACTTTTAAAGTGTGATAGTGCACTTTAGAAAAAATGGTCTCATCAGTTTATTGCACAGAAGATGTGGTTGTGAATGGCGGAATGAGGGGATGGTGGAGTCATCTAGCAGTTTAAAATGTTTCACAAAAATAGATGATAATTGTGCTCACCTGACTCTGTAATGCCCCTCACACACACAAATACAAGTTCTACACATTGAGCATCAAAGGTATTGTCTATTTACACAGTCAAGCAAACATAGTATTAGTCAGAAGCACCACAGGAGAAGTCTGACTCTTAAGGGGAGAGTGTGCACATTTGACCAGATGACCTCATCAGTGTGTTGCAAAGAGGTTGTTTCTGTAAAAAACTATTACCAAGGGAGTTGGCTACAAAGTTAAGTGTATTCTCCTCACAAGAAGGGGGTACAGCACCACCAAATATTTTACATGCACACACACACATACACGCACACACGCATGCTCACCCGCACACACAGACATATGCGCGTGCACAAACACACACACACACACACACACACACACACACACACACACACACACACACACACTTCCCATGTTGAGTATCCAACCTCTTACCTATCTAGGGACACAATTTAGAGAGGACAGTATGATTTGCATATGCCACAGAAGACGTCTGACTTTAAGGATGTGAAAAAAACACATTTGTCCTTGTTGAAAATTCACTGTTTGGAACAGATGGTGCTGTGCATCATAGATGTACAACAAATGCATATGTGTTCACAAGGCAATGTAACAGTACTGTGATTGTCGCATGTAATGACATACTTCTCTACTAAGATTTAGATACTGTCCTTCATGTACATTGCTTTACTTTGAGGGACATTTATCTGCTTCACAATGTGAGTTAGCAAAGAAATTCACAGTTGTAAACCGTTGGATTCTCAGTCAAATTTCCTGCCACTTCATGCAGGAGTGATTGCACTCTTATCTTGTCTCATACTTGCACAATGTGCATTGACAAGACAGACAACTTCTACATAGGCAGTGCACTGCAGAGTAGCAGTGATAGATTATGTGTGAGTAGATTAACCAAAATTGTAACAAAGTTACATGTATAAGTATTGGAGAGCAGATATACATTAACCAACTGAACATCACTCTGAAATCAAGATAACCTGTTGACAAAATGAATACAAATGCACAGATATTATGCAACCTAAAACAATAATTATTTGATTTTCATTTTTTTATTTTAGTCTTTGAGCACAGTACCGCCAAGCTAAATTGAGCTGCTGATGGCAAAGTATTAGCTCATGGTAATCATATCTTGAAGTGTTTAGCTTAGAATGGGAATTAGCAGTACTCTGTGTTGCTCTGTGCCAGCTTTCAAAAATGGCCTGTAAAAAACAGGCTTCACAACAGGGAGCAAGGCACATTAACATAGAAGCAGGATAACAGTGTGTTAAGGAAAGGTGTAATCAACACTTACAGCCACAGAAGTCAGACAAACATTCTAAAACATTTTTTCATCCATCTGGATTCGAACCTTTAGAACATTCCAAGAAAAACATTTATACCTTAATATTATCTAAGTACACCACATAAGATGTCATACTTCTGAGAGTTAACATTTGACAGCAGATTTCAGCAAATGTGAATTATGCATTCATCCTCATTAACCTAATGACCCCTGTAATTTGTCATCCAAAACTTCGGCTTGCTGAAAAATACATTAAACTGAATAAATATAGCTAAGCACAACTGCACAAAGTGCAACAGAATAATGTTGCTGAATGCATTTTAATCACAAGATATTTCCGTAAGCTGTGTACTTCCATTTACCCTGAATTACATTTGTTGCTCAGAACCAAACGTTACTCAAATGTAGAGGTGGAAGAATAATGACACAGAAGGGAGAAGCTACATTGGGTGACATGGAAGCAGGGACAAAATAGTTTATGACCGAAGAAGGGTAATAGTGGCTTATAACTATATATATTCTATAAGGATACATACAATAATGTACCAAAAGCAGTCAGTAACACTTAGTTAAGGCTTGTTTTATTCCCTTGAAAGTAGTTAAAACTCTTATCTATACATGTAAGGATTATCTTGTCATATTACATAGAACTTACTATTTCATAACATTTGAACAACACAGTTAAAGCACAGCAACAACTTACTGAAGCAGAAGGGGTGAAAGGAGAGAGAGAGAGAGAGAGCGACACATGTGGACAGGAATAGCAACAGTATGTTTTGTGGGACATGTATGAACATCTGCATGGTATGTTACTCTTCCTGATTAAATCATTATTAATCTGCCATGCTCTGTACAATAAATTGTTTGCTATAGGGACAAATAAGCTGTAGGAGAGTGCAACAAACATGAAAAAAGCAGGATCAAATTGGCTTAAAAACTTTTGTATATGGAAAGAAATGTAGACATTTGTAGTTAAATAAATGAAAGTAATATGAAATGTCACAAATTAATAAATTGACCTACAGCTGTAATTGAATCCATGACACTATATGAAACATCAGTTGTTTTTCATTGCACTTTACCATGAAAAATATTTTTGATGTTTTATTGTTATTGCATTTTCTACACTCTTATGATTTGTGGTGTAACTTGATACTTTCAGATTTAAAATATCTGTATTTGATTTTTGAAAGATTGAGTTTTTTTTCAGGGGCATTGAAAATTGGCACTTTCTGGCCCAGTAGGACTTTCTTGGTAAACAAATGTTAACTAACTAAATAACTAAATAACTAAATAAATAAATAATTAAATAAATATGAGTGTGAACATTGCAGGTCTACTCCTCTCTTTTGTATGGTACCTCATTCCCTTTTCTATGCTTTTCTAACATCAGTGCTATTTCTTTTTTTATCTGTATCAGTGCTTAATGTACTTCCTTGAATATACACAGCATTTCTTAGTAAGAAGCAGTAATTGTGGTCATTAAAACATCATTTGAATGTTAGGAATGTTGCTTTTCTAACTGAATCAATACAGTTTAAGAATTGTAGCAAGCCTCTTCTCCCTGAATCACTCTTAGTAAGTGTACATCAGAGAAGGGAGACTGTGAAACACTGATTGTTCCTGCAGTCAGACCTTAGCATAGACACCTACAATCCATTAGCATGTAGCACATCTTAATGCTCATCCTTATATCACTAGGACATGTGCATGAAATTGTGCATCTCCTTCCACCATGTTTACCTTCCCTTCACTTAATGCGGATCATGGCATTTATGAATGCTAATGATTTAATGCCTCATTTACATATTCACAGTGCTCACAGGGCTGACGTTGCACTATGTAAAGCTAATTCTGCAGCTAATGCACTTGTATCATAGCAGGGATACTGTTTGGATCCAGAGACATCAGTTCTACTAAATACACACAACTTCTTTAGGATAATTATCTGCTTTCTAAGGTGTAAACAACATCTTCTGCACAGACTGACTCAAAATCCATTCACAACACTTGGTATCCTACACAGTGTTAAGAGGTGAACTTTGTCTTGCATACAAGGAATCATCCGACCCATTACTGAATGATTTACTGTACATCAGCAAGTCTAATGGCATCAGAAATACTCAATATAGAAACCTAAACCTCTTCTGCAACAACAGCAGAATGGTTTGGAGTGACAGGTTTGTTTCACAGTTGATTCTGCTGCTGTGGAACAAACTGCTTCCACTTAAAACAAAGTTCATCCCTGTCTATATTCAAGCACAGCTTAGATCTATGTATAAAAATATAAAATTTACCCTGGGACTGCTCATGTACTGCTAAACAGACTCCCTCCATATAAAACAAAGTTCACCCCTGTCTATATTTAAGCACAACTTACATCTATGTATGAAACACAGACAATTTACCCCAGGATTGTTCCTGCACTGCTAATAGACAGAGGTAGTTTCTAAATGCTTTATCCCATGCATGGATCCCCTCAAATTATCTATGGTATGACCCCAGTTATTCTCATTAGGGGTAGTATCTAATTATTTTTCCCATGTGATGGGTAAGAAAAAAACTATAACCAAATGGAAGAGGTTATTTTGAGCACAAAAGGGACATTGTTTAGGCATAAAATTGTCCACAAGGGCAGCTAGCCTAGTACTTACCTATGAACATATAGGAATAAGGTATGTTGCTACTTCTTATGTAATGCTTTTAGTGTAACATTAAAGATGAATTGAAATGCCAAATACAAACCATATATTTATCTTTCTGCTTTTTATTTATTCTTTAGTGTTGGCATGGCCCATGTATATCAGCTGTGACTTCATTACAAAAAGTTTGCTACCGAAAGCTATCTGACCTGTATTTAGTAGGGTTTATTTTACTGGAATTTGAACAGTTATTGCAGATAAGTATAATATAACTTTATAAGAAAGTCAGGTAGTTTTACATCTGTTAACACAAAAAATGCTCTGGGTTTGTGACATCTACCTGGCTGCCATCCACAGCAGCGGAGATGGCACTATAATAGTTTTGTACATTTTTTTCCATAATAATTCTTTATTATTTTTCAGCTTATTCAAACAAAACATTTGACATAGAAATACACAGGTGATTTTCAAACAAAGCTTCTAATAACATTCAAACAACATATATACACTAGTTACACGAATGCTTCCATATTTCCTATAACTGTAGAAACAAAGATTATTTTCTCCCGGAATAGTATCTTCCAGTAATATGGTTTTAGATAAAATTGTATTATATAATATTCATAACAAAGGAAAAATTTAAATTCCATGTTTTAAGCCAGTATAATAATGAAAATGTGTTCCACCAGTTTCCAGTTATAAGGATTTTTGTTTTGATTATTAATTACGTATTTGTGGGCTAAAATGTGTTTTATCGCTAAGGTCCTAAAATTATCCCATGAAGTTTGAGATGGATTCAACCAATTAGCAGCTATGTAGAGTTTCATTAAAAGAAAAATATTAATGAGTATGGTCATTTGGGATCTAGATATATTATTTGGAGGGATATGCAATATCATAAATTCCCAAGAAAGCATTGCATTTTGATAACCCATCTTTTGTAATTGCAGTTTTAAAGAGTTCCAAAGTTTATAAATGCATTTACAGCTCCAGAACATGTGCAAGAGGTCAGCCATCTCATCCTTACAACAAGGGCACTTAGGAGAATTCTTAGAGTTAAATTTATGCAAGCTAAGACGTGTATAGTAGGCATTATTATATATCATGAGTTGGGTCAATGTTAACTTTTGAAGGGAGATAGATTTTGTGGTTAAACTGATTGCTTTTATTATTTTACTTTCATCTACCAATGGTATTTTTTCCCTTCAATATTTAGACAAGAGAAGGTGGTTTTGGTATTTAATGTCTTTAATGAATTTATATGTACATAATATAAATTTGGTATTTTGTAAAAGGGCTTGCCATAATGAGGTACATTTTGTTAAGTCATCTTTACTAATGGTTAGATTTTTAAAGTAACTCATGGATAATTCCTTGATCTGCCTCAAAATCAATAAATATGATTTGGGTATACCCATTTCCTGTCTTAGTTCATGTGCAGAGTAATTCAAATACGGGTATATATCTTGAAGAGTTAAGTTAATTATAAGTGGGAAACTTTTCAGATCAATGAGTTGATTATTAATTTTCAGGTTAGGATTTCTATGGAAGGGTTGCAAGATCATCATACATTGTAAGAAGTTTAATGATCTAAAGAGATTTTGTGATAATGTTATATAGTTTTTGATACAATCCATTAGATCATAAAATTTTATATTGTCTCTGTTTAAAAAGGGTAATGATTTGGGATTTATATTCAAACTCTCAGTATGTTTATAACTTATTCTTACCCAGTTTGGAGACCAGTTATTGCTTCGTGTATCATGATTCGCAATTCTTAAAATTTTATTAGCATTTATAATTAAGAAATAGATTTCAAAATTGGGTAAATCTAAACCACCTCTATTTTTCGGGATCATCAGATTATCATATGATATTCTAGTTTTCTTTGGTTTCCATATAAATTTAGCAAATTCAGTGTGAATTTGTTTAGTTTTGTACATTTCTACTTGTACATTGTGAATTATTATTATTGTTAATGTTAGGATGTATTACACAGTTACAGTAACCAGTTTTCTGCATTACAGATCTGTTATATATTGTGACTATTTTATTAAAAACCCGGGGAGGCTGCCATAACTTGTGTGTAGTCATAGGGAGCATTATTTTTTAAATTGTGTGCATGATAGATCCATACATTTATATATATAATTGAGTTCATAACCACCTTGTCTGTCTATATATTTAATAATTTGTCTTTCTGTTTTATCTCATACAGGGGTATGGCACCCAAGAAGGAATCTGTACACAACAAGCCAATATTCACTGATGCAGAAAATGAGGTCATTATCCAGGTTTTACATCACAATGAAACTTTTATCTTAGGGAGAGGTAGAGGTAACCAATCTACCAGAAATAGGATATGTCAGCAGGTGGCTGATGACATCAGTGCTGTTGGAGGGCATGGGAGATGTTAGTCTCAGATATGACACAGGGAGATGGATAGCCCCTGCCTGCTGTAGGGCAGCTGCAATTGCCCAGAAACAGGTGACTCAAGAGGTGGTTCTGCTACTGAACCAGCAATAACTAAAACAGAGGAGTTCCTGTCCACTGTCAGAGATCCAAATCACTCACCAAATGGTTTACACAGAGTCCTTGATGTTGATGCTGATGTGAATGACAGACCCTGAGTGAATCAAACAGAACTTACAGGTATTCAAAGTACAAGTGTCATTGTTATACCTTTATATGGATATATCTTAATATCTGCTTTATGCATAGCCAGCAATAATGTCAGTCAGACAACACAGTAATAGACAGCTAAATGATGGTACTTGGGGTGGAATTTGATAAGTCAGTAGATTTTTGTATGAGAACATTCTTTACCTGCACATGTAAAGGGGATTATTATCTGTTTCTTGTTTCATATGCATTGTGATACCAATCAGCCTTCTTTCCTTTCCCTTACTTAGATGCAGGGACATCTAGATTGTAGGCTGTAAGACCACCTGGATATGGTAAGGACATGTGGCTATTGTTATTACTGTATATGAGGTAGATTCATGTCTAACTGGGAGTAAAATGTGTGTTGATTTAGCATCTATTATAGTTCAGCATAAGTTTTGTATAATAAAAAGTTTTGATCAATTGTATTCTGTTTCTTTGTTTGCTGTGTTTATTGCTTGTTATCATAGGTGATCCTGACAGTGCCACTGTGGAACTCCTGTCACCTGATGTCAGAGTATAGGTAGCTTCTGATAGTAATGGTGGCAATGAAGAGGCACAGTTTCAGTGGTGCAGAGAGTCAGTCTGACACTGAGGTAGTGGCTCCTACATCCCCTGTCTGTATTCTGGATTCAATCAGTATACCTACACATATGCATGACACGGAAACCTCTGATATTGGTCAGGTTGAGAGTGTCACAGGGGTAGTGTGGGTACTCCAGCTGCAGAGTTGGTGTTAGAGGTGCTCAGAGGAAGCCTGCTGTCCACCCTACTTCTGATGCTGGTGTGTCATTAGATACTATTATATGTATGTGTAGGGCCATAGTGGAAGCACAGGCATGTTCCACCAGAGCCTCAGAAGAGATAGTGTGAGTACTAAACATCATGCATTCTGACATGCATAACTCTCTGAAATGTGGGTAACTTCTTGGACAGGATGAATGATACACTGGAACAGGAAGTGTCTGCAACAGGACATCTGCTGGAGGGGGTTTGGCATCCACATGTTTAGAGAGCCACTACATCTTCTGGTGTTAGTCGATGTAGTGACACTCCTTTCACTACTCCATCAGCAATTGCAGTGTACACATCCATATGTGGTAGACCATGTGGTCATGGTCCTGGACATAGTTGTGAGGACAGCTCATCCAGCAGACATCACTCATATTCAGGTCGCACCCTGAATTCTAACCAGGACTGTAAAAGTAACAGTGCAACTTCTGGCAGAGGTGGTCCTCATGGATGGTGGTGATGACATGGAATTGACTACTCAGCCATGCATGGCTCACACTTGTCCAAGATGAGTGGCTGTAGTGGTAGAACAGTGCTTGACTGTGTTCATGCAGACACACACACATACACACACACACACACACACACACACACACACACACACACACACACACACACACACACACACACACACACACAACCTGGAAAAAAAATCACTTGCCCATACCATCTCACACATATGCAAGCTATCTAAACAGTAATGCTGAGTGCTTTTAGCTGTTGTTACTGGCCCGGAACACTGTATACTCTGATTGATATAGGTGTTTCTTACTCACACACTCACCTCTTTGGTGTCAGCCCCTTCCCACACCCTGAGCAAATGATGATGACTGTGTCCTGCCCTTTGCACATGTCTTTGTGACTTAGGGTTGCATATCTGTTTGATGCATACAGTGAATAACTAATGCTTGCTTACTCACAAGCTCAAATTTATCAATATGTATTGCAAAAGAAAATGTACTGATTTCTTGTTCCTACTCATTTGTAAACGATTATGTAAATATTTTTGAACCTCTTTGTCTTTCAGTTAGCATTTTAAGTAAAGCAGAGGAAGCAGTAGGTAGGTACTTCAGTCTTCCTTCTTGGTATAGTTGTGCATATGAGAGCATAACTGAACTATTCCATGTTTTGTAGACAGTATTCAAGTTGAAATGCTTGATGCACAATATTGGTTAGAACAAGTAACTGCATTTTGCAAATATCATGCATAGCAGATATTACTGACATAAATGTACACCTCAGACAAATGCTCTGATTAGGGGCATATGCATATTTCCAAATGAGAGTACTCTATTTAATCTTATTTTTGTTACAGGTTCCAGACTTATCTTGTCATTACTGCAGGTAACAACTGTGTCCTTGGAGGATGCCCCTGTGTGATGCTATCAGAATACAGCCATTACATGGTTAAGTAAAGGTTGTGGAGTTTGACAAGCAAACATTTTCCTATATGTATGTGCGTGGGTTCCTAGGCTTTGACCTAGGTAGTGATTTTGTATGCTAGCCTTTGCCTCTTAGCCAGAGCAGGCCATATATTGTGCATGCTTCTGTTTGCCAGGACCATCTGAAGCTGGTGGTTCTCCCTCAGACTCCTCATCTGTATCTGCTGCTGCTGGCCCCGCCTCTGGTCCTTGAAACTATTGTCCTGACCCTTGCTGTCCTTGTTGAAGCTGTTTCCTAAGAATTATATTCTGTAACAAGGCATAGACTATAATTATTTTTCAAATGTGCCTGGTTGTACCTCCTGATGTGTCCAGACAGTAGAACCTTGATTTGAGCAATCCAAACACATGCTCTATGATATTTCTTGTTTGAGCATGGGACTTGTATCCTTGCTCAGTGTGCTTATGTGGGTTACTCATAGGTGTCATGCATAACATGTATCCCTCAGTACATCCCCTTGTGGAATGTTACCCCTAGCAAACCTGGTGTACAGCTCACAGGTGTGTCATATGTGTGAGTCATGGAAACTGCCTGGGTTACCTGTACAGATATTGTAGATGAGTCATTGGGCATTAAATACATCCTGATATGTTACAGAGTAGAAACATTTTCTGTTATGTACTTCATTTCTGTTCACCGGGTGGGGCTTTCATTTCTATGTGTGTGCAATATATGACCCCCAACACTTTAGAGAAGTCAGCTACTGTATAGAATTCCTGCATAGTTCTTGCTTTCTCCTGTGGGGTAAGTGGGAAATACATGTGATCTCTTCCATGTAATAGCATTGCATTTAAAAAGTAATGTAATATTCCAGAGGCTGATGCCTGTGACACCCCAATATATCCTCTGTGCATCTCTGGAAAGCGCTAGCAGCTAGTATATATAATGGTACACATACCTTTGTTTCCATTGGGATGGGTTCTCTATGATTTCCTTGGGCCCTGAGGTGGAGGCAGCAGAGGTTGCATATTGTCTCCATTGTTTCCTTTTCCACCCTGTTTCTTTCAGCAATTTCTGTGTCATTCATTCCATAATAAGTCAAATGGGGTCTAAGCACCCTACCTCTTCTTCTTGCCTAAGAATTGGCAGCAGCAATGCCCTGATTTAAAGCATTCTGCACCTACAGCATAATAATACCAGCAGCAGTGCCCAATATGTTTGATTTTATAAGTGTAATCATGCCACTTACTTCAGCTCTTTATGCTATCATTCACATATTTTGACATATGACTTCATTTTGCAGCTGTACACATCATGTAGAGCCCCATAATGAATACCAGCTATCATGTAACTGTTAATGAATCCAGCCCCTAATGATTTGGTTATGTACAAACTTCTCATAATAATTAGCAGGTCAAAGAATAATTGCAACTGTTTCAAAGAAGGTGATGGGTACCTTATGATTTGATTTCATATCCTCAGAGTACATGTGCCTTTTTTATATATTACACGCACCAAATATCCAATCTTTACATGCCAGTTTTGCCTTTTGATTTTGTTTCACTGTCAGACAATGCTGTTGCAGTCTACAATACTTACTGTCTTTGCATTCACTAATAAAGTAATAAATAATAAAGTATCTAAACTCATCACTACATTCAAATTTCCATTGTTTTCTTTATTGTTTAGAGAGTGAACTCACACCAAAAGGCAACTTGTTATGCAAAAACAAACTTCTGCTCATATTAATATTTATAAATTTCATCTAGTCAACATCAAGGAATATTTTTCATCAGTAAATGTTAAATGATTTTGAAAACACAGTTCTGATGCTTAACTCAGCCATGAGCTTTTACAGTCTAGGCAGTGGATATAATTCTATGATAGCGACCAGGTTTTACAGTTAACATTTAAAAACCACACACACACACACACACACACACACACACACACACACACACACACACACACACACACACACACACACAGAGTGAATGAACATGAACTGTCCCTCTTTATCACTGAAACAACAAGTTCTGTCCATTCACCATGCGGCAATGGACTTACTTCCTTTCTTTTTCTTATATTTCCACTAGCAATATTTCAGCCAAACTAGACAAACTACCCCATCTAAGACTATTGGGTTTCATCTACAACCCAGTTTGCTATCCAGCCAAAGATTTAGCACTGCTGCTGAGGCTGTAGAGTTTGCTTATGATGTCCATATGGGGAATAGTACCCAAGGCTTTAGCAAGGTCAAGGTAGGCCATATGGACAGTAAGGATGTTACGTAAAGCTTCTGTGACTGTGACAAAAAAATTAACCAGGGTGAGTAGGAATGATCTACCTTTACAAAATACAAACTGATTTGATCAGAGGGTCTGGTAGTCACATGTATCATTGTTAATTAGTCCCATATTAACACATTCCATAGGTTTACAAATAATGCTAGTCAGCATACTTCTCAACTGTCCAGATATTTGCAGAATGTCCAAAATTTTCCTTATATTTTTGGCCTGTTCTTCATGAAATTTCTGGCAAATCAATGAGGATTGAATTTACTAATTAATGACAGGCAGTTGAGTTTCAGACTTCATATCATTCAGGAAATGCACAGTAATGCAAACCTTTTATTTTAGCAATTTCCTAATATTATAGGAACAATATTTAAAATTTGTCCCTCTTTTTGAGCCTTTGCTCACCCATTATTTTTGGCTATGACCAGATTTATTATGCTAATAGGTTGAGAGGTATGCTAGTCAGACTGATAGACTTATAGCTATCAGGGTCTGTTTTAGTGCCACTCTTGTGGAGAGGAGCAACTATAGTCAATCCCTAAATTTCAGGTTGATAGTCCATGTATAGAATAATGTTAAACAGATTTAGAAGGATTTGGGCTATGGAGTTTGACTCTAGCTAGCAGGATATCAGGCATTTGCTGAAGCCATTATTTTTAGTTTTGGAAAGTGAAGAAACCACTTTTGTGTTAACAAATGATAAAATAAGAGGAAATTGTTGGTGAGGTCCAATGTGTGGGAAGCATGCAGTTGAATCTAAATTTATCAGCAAGGATATTGACTATAGTTTCTGTGATGAGATGAGATCCGCCATTGGAAATAGGTTCAAAGTAGAAATGAGTATTATTTCTTTGTCCTGTGTAGCAGAGGGCCTCATTACCATTAAACACTCCTCAATTTCTGTCAAATCTTCTTACTGCAACGTGCCAGTTCTGTACTTCTGTTTCTTTTCCATTGTATCCAGTGATAAAGCCTTCTCCCTCACAAGGAATACTATTTGGAATGACAGTTGCTACTTTTCTGATCCCTAAAGTGAGATATTTATTGAAACCTCAAGTTCAGCCATACCATCAAGTACTGTAAACAACTTATTTTCATTCATTTTTAAAATAAAGATAAACCCTGGGATTCATGAAGCTTGCACCAGGTGCAGGCGTAGCGTAGACGGAGTAATGCCAAATATGGCCATTGAGCGATTCAGGTACGATCCAATACCATGTGCACTACCGGCGTACGCCAGAACTGCGCAGCCCTCAGCATAGGTATGCTATTCACCCCATGTGCAGTGTCGCACCATGCAAATGAAGGCAGATAGTGATTCATGAAGTGGTGCAGGTGTAGCGTAAGCCCACAGAAATGTAAACCAAAAAACACGGTTTACATTTTCCCAAACAGAACATCGGAGTTTTGGAAGCGGACCAGACTCATGTATTACAAAGTTAACATATGCCAATGGCTAAATACACAGCCAATGACATAAGAAAAGATGCACAACACCTAAAAAACAACATTTAATGTCATGTCCACAGTAACACACAGTACAACCGCAGGGCATGTGTGCGCAAACTGGAACATAAAGAAAATATATAAAAATGTCATAAAATCGCAATGTAATACAAATAAGGTTTACACCATAATACACAATGGTAGGCATGGAACACCACAACCAAGGTGCAAGGGTTGCTAAGGGCCTGTGACAGTGTTCGTCATGGTAATTATGAATTAGTATTCAATGCCATACAAATGCGGCAGATAATATTGAATCGCAAATGTCCCGCCTGATGAAGGTTGAACCATACGGCGCAGCGCTATAATACCAAGGAGTGGCTCAGAGGAGATACATGACATCAGCAGAGGGGTGTGCCACCATAGCAGCAAGCACATTGGAGTAATGCAAATTGGCCTGGCTGTTGCTAAGCAAAGCTGCAGGACAGGGGTGGGGAGGAAGGTATAGAATCGTTTAGTTGAGAGTACACATGGTGCCCAAAAACGCATGTGTACGGGGATGAAAATGTGCCCGAAACCCAGTAAGCGGATGCATGCGGCGCGAACAACAGCACAAACAGAAAGGTCAGGGGAAGAAAAGAAGGAAATGCCGAAGTAGGGTAATTGGCGTACTAATGAGCAATCAACACCAATCAACTCACGGTGGCCAATCGACGGCAGCTGTCAAGTCTGCTCACAGAAACCTGCAAAACAGGATAGGGGAGGCATCGGAATGCAAAGAAAGGAGGGGAGGCATTGGATTGCAAAGATAGGAGATCTGTCATAGCAGAGCAAAACAAACTGACAGTAGACCAGCAATAGCACACATTATGCAAGATACGCCAGGTCTAGGAAAGTACAAATGAAAGCAGGCTGCTGGATGCATGCCAGAAAATGGTAGGTGGAATGTGCAGAAATGTAAAGGGAAGGTCAAGAGGTAATCCACGGCAGCCAAATTTAATTCAATACCAAAGGCACCACAATAGTAGTTCCGGTAGTAAAACACATAAGATACCCTGTAGCTACGATCGTACATACACACCATATGACATCATCGGTGTTCACAGCACAATAGTATAAAGTGTGAATGCACCCTACACACACCTGTGAATTCCCAAACACTACACCATAGGTGTAAACACACAGGGAACTTTTAAAATGTACATGTTGGGAGCTGCCATAGCTGTGATTCATCAGCATGTGTTAGAGACTGACGGTGTTGTGGAGGATGATGCCGACAACCACCGCAGGCCCTGGAGGAGGAGAAGAGTGTTCAGACCAAGGGTAACCTACCAGGGGCTACATGATCTGGAGATAGTAGAGCATTACAGGGTGGACAGGGACATCTTACAGCAAATAGTGGACCTGTGCCGGCCACACCTGAGAACCAGAAATAACAGAGGGGAATCAATCCCAGTGGACACGAAGGTATGTGTAAGCATGCGAATACTAGCCACAGGTACCTTTCAAAGGCCAACTGGAGATATAATGGGGATCTCACAGGCATCAGCATCCAGGGTACTACACCAGTTCCTGGATGCCATGTTACCACATGCCATTGAGCATATATACTTCCCCCGAACTCAGGAGGAGTTGGCCAGCAATATGCGTCACTTCCACCGTGTGGCACACTACCTGGAGGTACTGGGTGCGATAGACTGCTCGCACATACAAATCAAGTCACCACCCGGTGAGCAGGGTAGGCGCTACATAAACCGCAAGGGATTCCACTCCATCAACTGCCAGGTTGTGTGCAATGCCCAGGGCATTATCATGGATGTGTGTGCTGGCAGCCCTGGAAGCTACCATGACTCCCTAATCTGGCATGCCTCACAGCTGTATCAGGTATTTGTCAGGGGGGACATCCCACATGGCCACCTTGTGGGGGATGCTAGCTATGCACTGGAGCCGTGGATGATGGCTCCCATCAGAAATGCACACACACCCATGCAAGAATGCCATAACGAGGCACACGCACAAACCAGAATCATCATAGAGCGTGTGTTCGGGATTCTGAAATCACAGTTCCGGTGCTTGGACACATCTGGTGGAGCCTTTCAGTACTCTCCAGGCATGTGTGCCCACATTGTCATAGTATATGCCATGCTACATAATATGATCCTGTGGAAACAGCTGCAGCAGGGACAAAATGGTGAAGGCCCTCATAGCCCACCGCAATTGCCAAGTCCATCACAGGCACAGAGGGATTCAGACCATGAACACACTGTGCCAGCCCCAGTAGGCAAATGGAGGCATGCCCAATATGCCTATGCCTTGGCAAAGAGGGAACGTATAGCACATACTCTGACAGTGTAGGCCCCTACGGACTGACACACCTCTCCACCTGCACACACAGTAAAATGGATGGCACACAAGCATGACCACCTGTAAATTGTAATGTATAGGTGGCCCACTGTGTGAATCCCACATAGGCAGCCCTCAAACATTGTACACACACCAGCTATAGGAACAAGGAATGTCAACACCTGAACAGTACATGCGCCTATCACCATATGGTGGTGCCATGTGTATAGGTTCCCAGGTACAATGGTAGGTTCACGGCTGACTGTCAGAGGCCATACACCAAATGGGGCAAACAGTGTCCGCTGTCGCCACAACATCGAGTAACCAATTGTCGCATAGAGGAGCAGAGGCAATTGTGGGAGCACATGTGTGTAAGCACTGTTCCGCACACACTCAGCACAGAGTCCCTGCTGCGTTAATGAGGGGCTGCACATAATATAATCATGGATGTTGTGTCAAGGCATGTCGTGTACCCATGACAGGTATTCATCAGCCCAGCATGCTCCACCCACGGTCATTTGAAAGTGTAGCACAGTATCGTGTGTGGCTCACTGAGATATACATACCCAATGCCGGAGCACATCCAGTAAACATCACATGGACATACCATTAACTGGACTCATCAATATGTAAACTAACTGAGTTACCCATGTGAGTGCAGTATGGAGTAACAGCCGTAGTATACTCCACGTACAAAACGACATAACACGTGTACAAATTCCAGATGGCCATATGTTAAATGCAGTGACCGTCGTGCATGTTCATGGTCCCATGTCCTGCAAAGGATGTAACGTAATCCCGAAGGCACGAGTAATGCATGTTGGATGCAGGTCAGCAGATCATGTTTAGCACACGTTACCGGGAATATGCATTGCCCACTGCTGGTAAGCAACGTTTAAATATGTCTATATGGATATCCACGAAACAGGGATAAGCTACACTGAATATCACACAGATCACGGTCAATGATGTCCAGAACAGGTGAAACTAGCATTATTCACCCTTGTACTAATAGCGCCTGCTCTGAAGGGTAAAACGACCACTGCCAGGTGTAGAACATGCAATTATGTATAGAATCACCTAACACTATTGCTAGGCAAGATGTACCTATGGTAAGGTTGCCACCTCTTCAAATGACCAATGTGGGACATACGTCAGATGTCTGCAGGCCGACACATACACCCGGCCAGTACAAAATGCAGAACTTCACTGTTTTGCCTAGATAAAAGCTCATTCTTGTAATGTTTACTTACTTATTCTGTTTCTAGAACATATAGGTTGTTCAGATACAGAATAACTGTTTTATGCAACTATTACATAAACTATAGGAAATAAGTATGTTCTAAAATCCCAGGACATTTGCCATGTTCAGAAATATTTTGCAGGACACAACTGCCCAAAGAGGGATTGTCCCTCGCAGAGTGGGACAGCTGGTAACCCTAACCTATGGCAGGTGTGTAATGTGACAGGTACAGACACAAACGTGCAGTGTCCAGGAAACGGTATACACCAACAAGTACACAATGAAAGGTGTAGCTTGCCTGTCACTTTCCCCGTCAAATATATATATATATATATATATATATATATATATATATATATATATATATATATATATATGTACACATATATACATATATATAATGCAGATAGAAAGGGCGATAGAGTGATATATGTTGATATATACGGAGTCAGCGATATCTGCAAATATATATAGATAGGTCAACAACATTCATAACACCTCGAAGGTACAAATAAATAGGATACCACCAACTATGGAATGTGTAACATATTGACATGCATAACCACGAGGCTGAAAGACCGAAAGAACACAGTACCGGAACAGTACAACCGCGAGTAACAGTATGATGATATGAATGGACATTTAGTTACCGCTGCCGGTGTTGCGGTCCACTTAGGTACTGTGTTCAACTGTGTTTGTGAGCGCCGTAGTCTGTGTATGTGTGTGTTGAGGGTGCCGTGTGCATCTCCATGTGACTGTAATGTGTGTGTGTGTCCGCATCATGTGTCTGTTAGTGCCAACTCGGAGGTAGATCATTATGGTAGGTGTGGGTATAGCTAGCCATAGGCATACGGTTACCACCTGTCCCACATTAGGAGGAACAGCCCCTCCCTGGGCAGTTGTGTCCTGACATAAAACATTACTAAAGGCAAATGTCCGGGATTGTAGGACATTAACATGTCCCATATATAATGTAATAGTTGCATTAAATAGTTATGCCTGTATGTAAGAAACGTAAATGTTACATGCAATATGATAAGTAACCAAAGTCCCACAATAGGTATGTATTGAGGATAAAAGTATGTGCTAACCTGTGCACTGACCATGGCTATGTGCTGGCCTGTAAACACTGCTGTGCGTCCCACAAAGTTTCCAACAATGGCCATATGAAAAGGTGGCAACCCATGGCAAAGAGGTTCTGTTACCAACACCCTCAATGAGTGCAAATATCTGGGACAGAAATATATGGGATAGCTGTCAGTTAGACATATCCTTTTATGTATCACTGCAGTTCCGGAGGTATGGAAGTATCAACCTCACCTGCATACTATATAGAAACCAATTAACAACGGCCCAATGTACAATCCCGTAACATAAGTCTACTAACTGATAGCTCTTTAATTAGGGATGGAGCCCACACACATATATATGGAATATGTAGAAATGCAAGCCCCACAAACCTGTATATGCTACGTACACCCACCAACATCCCCCACACTAGAAACTATAGCAATACAGACTGCAATAACAGCACAAACATCCAGTTAATCAATTACATCTGCAGAACCATCAACATACCTTGTGAGAGATACAATTAAAGGTGCCATGCAAAATTGCAGCCGTTATATAATGGAACAAACGGCGATGTTACAGGTTTTGTTTGCAATAGTCCGTTATCAGACATTGGGATGACAGGAACACCCACATGTTGAACCACATACTCTAGCTGTCACACACAATCCACGGGGGACATGAATCCAAAGTATAATTGTCTCTATACATAGCAGTTGCAATTACACATAGCAAAACACAATACAGGCCGTTTCCCCGAAGGTAGGGCAAATGGGCAACACCCAAGTGGAGAATTAAATTATACCCCACTGTTGGCGCGCAATTGGTGAATGGAGTAGGTGCACAGCTGATATGCAAGTAATTAGTCACTCAGGAACACCAATTGGCGGGAGGAAACCACATGTTACAGGTATCGACTTATATAAGGATGACTTGCTAGACATTCAAACTGTATGCTCATACAAACTACCTGTTTAAGCAGTGTGAGAGAGATAGAGACGAACATCCATAACGATAACAAGGTATGTAGAACACTTGGTATGTAAGTTTATGTATAGCATGTTTTTTATTAATTATTTACTGTATGTATAGCCTGGTTTGCATTAATTAAAAGTGTCCGCAATGCATAAAGTTGGAAAAGGTATTTATGTAGTGATGTCTTGCTGAGCATACTAACGCATGTAGAAACTGTGCGTCCAGCAGTGGGCCACAAGGTACACATCACAGACACCACAAGGGATGCTACATGAGGGCTTTAAACAGAACATTTCCATACAACCTGCCGTTAGTGGTAGGGTATGTCCAACAAGTATGTGCCATAGCAGGAGATAGTATATGTTGATATACTGTCACAGTAGGCATGTGTATGGGCATATAACAATGACATGTCTAAAGTGGTCCCACTGTGCAAGTATGCTTTGCATTATGGGATACTATGTGAAATATGTGTAATGTATAGTATTGTAGGTAGATATGTCAGATATTCTACACAGCATACCAGGCATATCATGCATACCAAAGGTATCGTCTATTGGCATGTACAATAACAGGATACATATGGCTTGTAGGCACGGGACATTGCAATAGCATGATAGCTAATCTAAATGGAAGGGCTACCAAGTAACCATGCACATAGGACATGTAATAGCTTCACAGGTTCATAGTGGGGTACTATACAGTCTGGCAAGTCTATGTGTAAGCACAACTACAGTGTTCACACCAGTGGCACCTCTCTAGGGTAGTGTCCTGTGAACAGCAGAGCCATGTGTTACCTGCACCTCTGCACAGTACAGCCACTGCAGTGATCCCTGATGTACATGTGTCTCTCAACCACCAAGGGAGGTATCACATGAACAGTGCTACTGAGTGTCCCTGTGTGATGTACATAGGACTCATGTTCCAAAGCAAGGTGAGTGACTGGTTTGGGAATGTAACCCTCAAGCACATCCCACTCATTGTTGCGTGTGTGCACATATCCATGAGCATGTTGCTCACAGTGGCTTTTGCTTATGTCGTGTATGTGGAGTATATCCATTAATATTGTTGTGGACATGGGCCCTGTCTGTTCAGCAGAGGTCACCCCTGAGTATGTAGTATGCAGTATGTAGTTCAGCCACATACTTTAACTGTCGGAGATCAATAAACGTCATGGCATGTTAATGGTGTGGTATGTAAATCTGTAGCTGTTGTGTAAGGTACACCCTAAATGGGGTGGTGTACCCTTGAATGTGTGTAGATGTCTTGAGTTCAGAGGTACAATGGGTGCCTATGTACCAGCTATACACCCAGGACAGATAAGTGTGACCACGTAGAAGGATATCCATGCCACAGTGGCAATACGGTAACCACAGGAGTGGGTGCGACATATGTGTGTACTACAAACATGTACAATGTGACATGTATGTCGAGGACTACCACCTATGTGATAGTCAGTGGGTGAGTGGTGTAATGCAAAGGTGATGTTCATGCACCTTGTGTCATGCAGCTTGAGGCCACGATATTCATATCAGTTATCTGTCACAGTGACACCCATATGGATGGAGTCAGTATCAGCTGGTGGATCAATCATGGTGCTTTGTATGCAGGGGTTTGTAAAGCTAGGCAGGGAAAGTCCCTCTGTGCTAGCCTGTACCTCAGGGAAGCATATACTGAACATGAGGGGCCCAATGACTGAGGACTGTGGTATGGCAAATGTAACTGAAATGCAGTAGGTACTATGGTATGCTACCCTCATTGTGTGTGTCCTGTCCATGAGCCACGTTGCATAATATCCTGAGACATAGGGTACGATGTGCAGGTGGATGTGTATGTTGTCAATACCAGAATGGAGAATGGTGCTGAAAGTCAATGAGAGGACAATGTAGGATGTGTGGACTCCCGTACCATCATCAACTACCCTGGTAACTGTATGAAGGGAGTCCACCAGGTATAGGGGCCATGCTCTGGCCCTAACAAATCCAACCTGGGTGGCATCAAAGGACCAGAGCCCAATAATGTCTCTGTGAATGACATCCTTGATGATGTGCCCCATAGCCATGCAGAACAGTCCAGTCAGGTGTGTAGGACTATAGTCCCACTCGTGCATTGTGGTGCCACCTGTGTGGAGTGTAATAAATGTTGCTATGTGCCATTCAGGGGCCACAATGTCTGATACAAGGCTATTACTGAATATGGTGGCCTAGTGGGGAGACATGTCTTCCAGAGGTTTGTGGACATCACAGCCTGGGACTTTGGAAGGTGACATGGGGCCAGTGTCCCAGGACATATAGAGTGCAGGTTAGTACTGTGCAGGTGTGACCACAGAGACATTGCAATGTTCCTGCATGGATTGTGGCCCTGTAGTGAGTGAGAGGGTGTAATGTTAGCATTGAATCCATCCACCAGCATGTTGCCAACATCACCTGGGTCTGTAATGTTCCTGGGTGACTGTTGTATGTGAGAGCAGATGTGGGTGTTGCCAACGACTACTGACATACCACCATAATGCCTTGTGGTACACCCCGGAAAGTGTCGCAGTAATGTTTACGTAGCCAGTCTTGGAGTATGTGATGAGGGATCCTGTGGCCCTACCGAGGCTGACCAGTGAGCTACCCCACCCATAGGATTGTACACCACTGTGCAACAGCCTCCACCTGTTGTTGTACATTATGTCCATGGAACTTGACCACCAGAGTGGTGTCTGTTATCTGGTGTGTACCATCATGGCTCTGTGTGGAATAGCATGATCCATGCAGTCGTGTACATGCTACTGAAGTGCACTGGGGTATGTTTCAGCATTTGTAAGTGCATTGTCCATCTGCACGGGTGTCATGACGTTAACAACCGCTGTCATAAGACGTCTGTAGTAGGTGTTGTAGTACTCATGTACTGTGTATGCCATGAAGGGTGTGGTGCTGGGATGTGGCTAACAAGGTTGATTAGCATATGTTTGGAATCCAACAATGAGGGGATAACCCCAGGTGTGGAACACCAGTCACATGTTGGTAGTGTTCATGTCAAGGTTAATGTTGGTCTTGGAGGTGGTGTGTATGGGTTGATCCAGCCGAGTGGAGGTTATGACTCATGGATGTGTTGGTACATGAGTGGCTATCCCAGTTAAGTGTGTGGGAGTGTCAGTCACACATCAGTAGTAGCTGTCTAAGGCCTACTGTCCAGTACACCAACAAATGAGGTCTGGTAACCGTGGGGTATGTTGTTGAATCTGTAGCTTTTTACAATGTGTATAGCAGTTCCGGACACAGTTAGTTGCATGTGGAGCACCTCTGATGCATTGTGCTAAGTAACTAGCCAGGATGTGTGTACAACATAGTGGGATATGGGAACACCCAGCTGTGGGTGTGCCGGTCCAGGTATGTGCCTGAAAGGTATGGTCTGTCTATAACCTGTCATTACAGGTGTGCTCTGCAGTGCCTAAAGGCAGGTCCCAGTCACTGCAGAGATATTGGAGGGGTGCATTATAAGGTGTGCCTTGCCTGCGTGCGTCACAGAGGAAGATGCAAGCAATGTGCCACATGACCCCATGTCCTGCTTGCCAGTTCCCGTTCTGCCGGTGACTGTTATTGGAAACTGTGCAAGACAGGCAGTATAGAAGCAGCAAGAGCCTTACATGTGATATGTACTCCCAGTGCTGACAGGTGCAGGTCATCTGTGCCAAAGCATTGTGCTTGACCAGGTCAGTCAGAGCGGACAGATACCAAATGTCTGTGGAATGACAGCAGAAGCACAGGCAACTGTTGAAGTGACACAGTCAGTCGTTGTACAGTGGTATCGGGTCCGGATGAATGCATAATGCACCCCAGGGCTAGGCCCACACCTTCAGGGCTACAACACTGATGAGCTATTGCATGTCCCTGCATACGTAGTCTGTGAAGTGGCATCTCAGGGCAGTCACACTAACATGGAGAATGACAGTCACATCATAGCTGGTAAGGTGTGGCATGGGTGCATAGGTTATGTTGCAGAACCAGTTACCCGACAGCAAGATGTAAGCGACTATCACCTTGTGTAGCCTGCTGTGTGGAGCTGCAGTGTGACCGCCTACAGACTCACCTATGACTGGTGTGTTGTGTATGTTATAACACCCTATTGGCTGTATGTGATGGGCACACATGAGTCTGTGGGCTATAAGTTGGTGATGTTGTGTTCCGTGATGGGGGCTGCCTCTGGTGCCTACACAGAGTATGGAGAGGTACTGCACAAGTTGCCCTCATATGTGTGGCCTGTGGTGGAGATCATGTGAGACTATGTGATGAGTGGGGTGTGTTGCGAATGTTACACATCCCCACATGACTGTCAGGTGCAGCCAGGGTTGGTGACAGCATTACCCCCAGCAGGGCTGCATAAGTGCATCCCCCACAGGCTGTAGTGTCATATGTTGAGAGGTGAGCATGGAATGTGTACATGAGACAATTGCTCTATTGCCACATGTACGACATATCCATCATATAGACAGGCAATAGCACTGGTACGTGACAGTCAGACATGCCTGTATATACAACTATGGCTCACAGGATATGTGCGTTACGTGTGTACAACAGCTATTGTTCCATACGCAAGCTGGAAATGTTAGGATAGCCAGTGTACCTGTGAGAAATGGTGTGGAATGGGTGGTATATCAATCAGTAGCTCATGACGTGCTCAAGTTCTGAACACGTGCCTAGCATGACCATACAATACAGATAGGGTGTTGGATAATATCAACCCACAAGTGGTGACGACAGTCATAGTGGGTGGCACCTGCTGAGTATGGTGTGCATGTCCATGAACCATTATCACTGTAGATGTTAGCAGTACAGATGTACAAGACAGTACGGATGTTTGATTACAAATACCTTTGTATGTCACAGGAGTGTTCTACCAGTGCCTGTTGACAGACTCACAACTACGAAAGGTGCCAGAGTGACATGTGCATATCACACCAGTACCAGCTACAGTAGAACAGGGTAATGTGTTGTACTCCACCCTCATTGTAGCCCATACCACACAGACAAATGTTAGGCATCTGTGTATGTAAGGATGTGAATGGCCATAACCTATGAGGAATAGCTGTGTCAGTGTTGTGAACAACATACAGAATGGGCTGTGTGGGTGAAGTGTGCGACATATGTGCACATTCTGATGGATGATATCAGCATTGTTACCGTTAGGTGAACATCCCTGTACCCATTAACTACCACCTAGGCTGTGGTCAACATTATGGATACTGTGTAAGAGATGGTGCTGTGCAGTACACCTCCCTGCCTTGGTGATGTTTCCAGGCCCCTTGGGTAGTCATACGAGGTACCCATGTCATGACAGGGTGCCATCCATGAGCATGTAGATCATTGGGCAGGCATATACAGCACTAGGGTGACCGATATTGGATCACATATCACCTTTAAGGGGTAATGGCCATGCGTGGATGGGCGATACCAGCCTTCACAATCCTCACCTCCACTATGCAGCATGCTGTCTACCTTGCATAAAGACATTTACTACACCATGATGATGGACATGCTACATGTCCATATCCTGATCTGTAAGACATACATCATGGACAGCCACCGTCCTAATACTAGGATCGCCACATGCTGGACAGATCCCTGTGCCATACATGTGACATACTCCCGCCAAACCATGCAACCATGTCCATCAAAGCTGCACATGTCATTCCAGTCATACATGGTGTGATGGCCGCATGGTAGATGTAGTATCAACTGTCCGAATCAGTAATGCGGCACTGATGCACCTCACTGTGGCATACTGGCTGTCTATTACAGCTGGGAAACCTTGCCCGTACATGCTATGGTTGATAACCATCCCTGCGAATGACGTCCGACTAGCCATTGTCCCATGTCTGTCACATGTGCAACACAGGTGATCCGTGGCAGAATGTTGAACAGCTGTACAGTGCTGTGTAGATGTATATGGCAAAACACAGGTGTCCATGCGTATGTGTGCATTGTCACTGCTCAAGTCCATTAAGGCTGTGTCTGTGTTGATATGTGACATATACACAGCATCAAGGTCAACAGCAGTACTGTGGACACATCCAGGCATGTGCAGATAGGTAAGAACACCAGTGCAGGCAAATAGACATGCCCACATCAAGACAGCATTCACATGGAGTATGAACTCTGTAATGAGGTGACACACATATATGGTGATGATATCCAATGCATAACGGGTGTTACATGTGTGTGACACAAACACGTCAGTCGTGTCAGTGTCATGATGATTTGCAAAGATTACTGTGCAGATGTACTAGATGTCATAGAAATGTATGTGCAGCAGTATCTCTGTACATCTCTGAAACTGTGACCTGTCACCATCATTATGTCTTACAGATAATGCCTCGTACACGCCTTACAGCGTACAGCCACCAGTAGGATGATGTCCTCATCCCGTACCTCCATGAGACCTACAAGGTTTTGTTCAGCCATGTGCCACAGCATGCCCAGCAGCGGGACGACCTGTGGCAGGATCTACACAGGAGGGTGAACGATGTTGGTGGCCATATCCCCACCTACCAGCAGGTGCGCAGACACTGCATGGACTTGATATGACATGCAAAACAGCGTGCCACTGCAATCACCAGGGAACAAGGTGGAACAGTTGGTGGTCCACCAGCCCAGCCCTCACTCACACATACTGAGGAGCTACTGGCCAGTCTGGGGACACCCTCAGAACAGCATCCACACACACTAACTGCCATCGTGGAGGTGGGTGTCTCCCAACCAATGAGTCTGGAGTTGCCTGGTAAGTCAGTACTGCACATATAGCTATTATATCTCAGTTAGTTGAATGTGTCACTGTACATTATGTAAAGTAACAACATATGCAAGGTATGTGGACACACATGCTGCATACTACAGTATGCTACCCTGTGTATGCACACATGTGCATACTATATGCTATTATACAGGCAAATGTGTTAACATGCACAGTACATCCTGTGGCTGTCAGACAGTCAGGGATAATATTCATACTGCTGTGTCACCCCTATACAGGTACCTCTGGCGTGCTGCACAGACATAAGTCCATTGCAGGTGAGACTGTCATCAGTATCAGGCATGTTAAAACATAGATCTATTTGCCATGTGGCCAGTTAACAGTTGCACACTTGATGTTTGTTCCAGTCACAATATACAGGTCGCATCACCCATCATTCACACAGGCCACCCATGTGCAATATATACAAACGAAATGATACACTGATTTGAAACCACAGTAGTTGTCATTGCTACATGTGTGGTCAGCTGTGTGTACAACAGTGGAGGTGTTCTACAATGGAGGCATATGTAGTATGCAGTGGAACAACATGTGTGGTACGCAAACAGTACCACCCAGTGAGCTGTGATATGGGCAGCCCACAGGTGTCACCATTGTGTTATATGCCCCTAAATTGGGTGCACACATTGTGATGTGCCATCTGACATGTCCCAGACATGTAGTGTTCTCAATATTGTCACACTATCCCATGACCCATACCCCACATACCAAACATACAACCCATTGTCTGCATAGCCCAGTGGATGGTGACATATCTGAAATCTATGGGTGTATGTTATATGGGACAACACAGACATGTGAGATGGCCATCACACACATTTGGTCAACACATGTGCACACATGGCCATGGGGGATGGCCAGAGACACGTAGCCACACAGTAGATGTGATGTGTACACACCCTGTTGCACATTGTCCACACATGGTCCAATTATAGCCTTAGTTGACTGATTATACAGTTGATGTGGTACACTGGACATCCTGAAAGCCTGTGTACAGCTAGTGGAGGTGTCACTGACGTCTACCATATAAGATCTGTTGAACATCACGACTGTGTCATAGCATGACAGTAGTCACCTGTACAGCTTCCACAGGCATTGACACCACATCAGGCCACAGATACTGTACATTTCCCTTGCTGCTGTAGGACATCACCGTTAGCTGTGCACCTCGTGTGTGTGGTACATCAATGTCATGTGGGAAATGGTGAATTGACATGTCCACTATGTGTGGACATGGTTGACAGGCAGCTAAGACCCTGTAGTTGTTGTGCAGGGGTGTCATCTGTAGGTCCTCCACTGACCTGTCACTTGACATAGCATGGTTTGGTGTGTATACACCTCAGCATCGTGGGTCACAATCCATAGTTATGTCATGGGTATGCATGCAGTTATGGCTATGCAATGTGTACATATTATGCATTGTACAGCAATATAGATGCCTCATGATGCCATGCAATGGCACAGTGTCTGTACTTCACACTGTATAGCAATATAGATGGCTCACACTACCCTTCCATGCTCATGCACATTTGCTAAACATGATTCTATCTGTAGGGTATACAGACAACACCACAATGTGATGCCCATTCCGATGCTATACATGTGTCAGGACACCATTGTGTCAGACATGCATGCATGTTAATGCACACATCAGCAGATTACATGTCAAGATCACTTCAGCCATGTGTACTGTTATCCTGTTCTGGTCCACATGGTGTATCACGGGGATGCATGCATACTACCATGATTGTGTGAACTGCATGGCTACTGATATGACACCTGCTTGCTGTAGTGTGCACCCCAGGGAGGTATGCTTACTAACAATATTAATGTCTGAGCTGCATGCCCTCTGCCGTATCACAGGCATGCTGCATGCCATCTGTCAAATCACATGCATGGTGTGTCTGTGTGTGTGTGTGTGTGTGTGTGTGTGTGTGTGTGTGTGTGTGTGTGTGTGTGTGTGTGTGTGTGTGTGTGTGTGTGTCTGTGTGTGTGTGTGTGTGTGTGTGTGTGTGTGTGTGTGTGTGTGTCTGTGTGTCTATTGTAATTTAGAGTCTTTCTTTGCATTCACAGGTGATGTAGGTGCGTTACCCTCCTGCGGTCCATCTGATGTTAGTGTCCCCACAGATCCTAGCAGAGATGAACATATGCATGAGGTACAGGCAGGGTTATCAGGGGCTGAATCTGTGCCAATGGTTGCCATCCCAGCTATGTCCCCCTCTTCCCCACACACAGTTCTGCTGCCAACACATACCGCATCACCAGTGGCCATAGAGGAAGGACAGTCAGCATCTGTTAGCATGGAACAGGAATGTGTGGTGGCTACTGAAGGTGTGTCTACACACCATGGTGTCAGTATAATGACTGCAGATGTGCCACACAGGCATGTGGCCGGTGCTGCTCATAGGAGGACCTCTGGCAGACATGCACCTGCAGGACAGAGCGCAGCAGCTGGTATCACCAGACGCATGTTCCAGACTGTAATGGCGGCACAGGCACGTGCTGAATGGCAGAACAGAGAAGGGCAGAGGCTGCAGAGGGCTGCTATCCGTACCCTAAATGACAACATCCAGGCATTGGCAAATGCTCAACAGCAGATTGCTGATGTTCTGGACAGGTGATTGGGTGACATGGTCAGAATCCTTGACTGTGGCATGGCAATCCGCAAGCGTGAGATGTCTGTGCTGGAACATCTGGTAGGAATGAGGCATAGGCCACGTGGACATAGGCCAGCTACGCCACCTAGTGCAGGTCAACTTGAGCGTGCCATCTCACATGCCTGCTCCCATAGTGCTGGTAGCAGTAGCAGTGCAGCTGGTGCTGCGCTGTCCACACCAGGACACAACAGGCCACATGGACATGGCCCTGGGTATTCCCAGTGGGGACATGGTTCCAGTGGACATGTGTCGTCGGACAGTAGCCAAGCTGTACCTCCACCTGGTAGTGCCCGTGCAACCCCTGGCAGGCACAGGTCACGTGGCCGTGGCTGGACACAGTGAGCTGTACAACCTGGTCTGTACAATCTGGAGCTGTCAATAATACCCTGTGTAGGCCTCACAAAAGGCATAACTGTGTGCACACATACACACACACAGCAAAGACATCTGTAGGGCACCACAACACCCACATGCATACTGAACAGACATGTCCAATCATATCACTGGCCCTTACCCACACACAAGATGTCATCCATTGGTGCAGCCTATGCCCCTGGCAAACATTATCACCCTGTGCATATGATGAAGCCTGTGCCGCATCCCTGTCATCCACACCATTGGTGCAGGGACATGCTCAAATGGTCTGATGCACAGGGTGAACAGAATAGTGAGAAGTGTATATTATATTAGTTGTGTAAGAATAGTGAGAGAAGTGTATATTACATTAGTTGTGTGTGAATAGTGAGAGACATGTATATTACATTAGTTGTGTACTGTTGACACGCAACAGACATACCATGTAGTACAGGATTAGCATGCATTGTTATATGTTCACAGTATGTGTCTCGATAACAACAGTAACAGCATGTTGGTAATGATGCCCTGGTTCCCTCCTTATGGTCTACTTGCATGTGCCTACAGGTAGCACTGTTTGCAGTCTCCCATGTGTAACTGTGGAGTACTCACAGGCACATATGGCAATATCAGCATGCTCTATGTAGCCTCAACCTGACTGTTGGAAAGTCTAACATAACACAGATGTCCACACATATACTGATCCAGAAGCATGTGGGCAGTTTAATAGGCTACAGTGGCTAGAGATGTGACATCCATACCAGGTTACATCACAGGTATGTTGATATGGTGCAGGGGTTGTACACAGTGGTCTGGCCAATGATAATGTTAGAGGCCACTTGATAGCATGAGGTCTCACTGTGTAGCAGTAATACCCTGTCACATTACAGGAACATGCTCACACTCACGGGGTCAACAACACTATAATGCACACCCCATAGTGTTGAGGTGAGGACCCTTGCCTATGTGGTCATCACCATCACAGTACTGTGAACCCACACCACGTGACACAGAGAAAGAACATGTACAGGTAGCCAATGCAACTGAGACCAATGGCATCAACAGGGTAGTGGACTGCATCACCATGAGGGCTTAGGAATCCTGTGTGTTCTGTATGGTAGCATACACCCTCACTCCATGCACCAGACAGCCATACATACCTACACATGCACACACACACACACACACTGTGGAGACCACAAATGTCATACACATATGGATAGCTGATGTGTGTGATACACACACCACACCTGCCTACGTCATGCTTTCCACACTGCAGTATGTACAGATCTCTACAACAGTGTACAGGGGTGTGAAACAATTGGGATGTATTCTCCACCGTATGTGGCATATATGGTCAGACAAGCAAACACACATGGCAGTACTGTGAATGATACACCTACTATATGATGATACATCTGACAGACATGCAGCAGTATTGGCCGCATTATCTGTACCAACGCTACCTTCGGCAATTCTGCTGCTATATGCACATGGGAGGATGTAAGTATTGCAGGTGTCAAGTGACGTACTGTCGGTGACACCTGACCGCTGTGTAGGTTTTATGTCTCCACCGTCCAGTAACGGTAACATAGCATACTGTTTGCACATGTAATGGTAGGATGGTGTGTGACACACCAGTGAGCCATCCCCGGCAAACATCCATCTACACAGGTGGATCACCACTTTATGTACACACATCCATCCATATCTGCTGTACATCCTACTGTACTGTCAGTATGTCACCATATACAGGTGCCAATGATGGGGCTGCATTGCAACTGCATGTTGTAGTTAGGCACAGATTAGTTACTTACATCAGCTACTGCACATGCATGGTAGCTGCATGCACACTACAGATTTTACATGTGTGTTGGTCCTACATGCCTGTCATGTAGCCATGTTTGTATGCATTGCAATTGGTGGACATGTGTGTTGACATACATAACACATGGACTGTTGTATGATATGATGGGTGTCATGGGTAACAAGTACAGAGGGAATGTGTCCTTGGTCAACATTGCTGCCTCATGTATTGTTAGCATTCAACAGCCATGGACCCACCTTCCATTTGTGTGGGTATGATTGCTGTAGCCTCTTGTCTGCACGGAGGACAGCAAAAGCTATGCTATGTACATATGTGTCGTGTGTGTGTTCCATGCACATATCCACTGCAATTACATGTATGACATAGCCTAACATGTGTGTTCGTTGGTGTACAGCGACAGTCATCTGTCACAGCTGTGTAAGACCCAGGGCCCCTGGTATGTGTAGAGCTGACCTGGTTATGTACAGTGGTATCATTGCAATGCATAACACATGATGGAACCCAGTCGGTACATGCGTAGTCTGCACAGTTGCTGTAGACCTATGTACAGTGCACTGGTCATGAGTCACACGGTGTTGTGTTAATGTATGGCTGTGTATTGCTGGTCCAATGACATGGTGATGTTGGAGGGCTACATTGTAGATTGTGGTGTGTACCTCTGTGATATGCACCTGAGACATCTGTGATAGCTCCTGAGTGTGTACTGGTCAATACATGTGAGTGGCCTTCATGTACGTGGGGACAGTAATACCATACTGTGCCCTTCCATGTTTAGAATCTGTGTGCATGCATGCAAGACGGCCCTTTGCAACTGCTAAGTGTGTGAGCATGCCCAGTACGCCATTGTGTAGATGGACACACAGTACATTCCAAACTGCGCCCTTCCGTGTTTAGAA
Source organism: Protopterus annectens (assembly GCF_019279795.1). Taxonomy (NCBI): domain Eukaryota; kingdom Metazoa; phylum Chordata; order Ceratodontiformes; family Protopteridae; genus Protopterus; species Protopterus annectens. The sequence goes on along the minus strand of NC_056732.1, from coordinate 289,125,491 downwards.
TCCATGTGCATGCATGAAAGATGGCCCTTTGCAACTGCTAAGTGTGTGAGCATGCCCAGTTCACCATTGTGTAGATGGACACAGTACATTCCAAACTGCACCCTTCCATGTTTAGAATCCATGTGCATGCATGCAAGATGGCCCTTTGCAACTGCTAAGTGTGTGAGCATGCCCAGTATGCCGTTGTGTAGATGGACACACAGTACATTCCAAACTGCGCCCTTCTGTGTTTAGAATCAGTGTGCTTGCATGCAAGAGGGCCTTTTGCAACTAATTGTGTGAGCATGCCCAGTACGCCGTTGTGTAGATGGACGCACAGTACTTTCCAAACAGACATGTGATACTAAGCGTGTGGGCATGGCCATTGACATCCTGTATAGCAATGGTGGTCATCCAGGCAACAGGTGTCCATTTTCAATGTCACAATGGATGCTTACATTGAACACACTGGTTGCTCTCTTGAAGGGTGTACTGTCTGTGGCACATCCCGTTTCTATGTAGTGTTGTTGTAGTGCTCTGTAGATATTTGGTTGCCCCAATCACACCACTGCCTTGTGTTTGTCTATGTCTACCTTGGGACAGTAATATGCTTTCAGATTGCTCACTTTCTATACATTCCCTATTGGCGTCCTTGCCTTTGTGGATGATGTAACCCACCTAGAAGTATGCCTCTGGGAGTACTGTGTTCAGTAATCTCGGTAGCGCATTCTGTAAATGCGTCATGCTGTAGTGTGTTAGGGTAGTTAGGTGTATGTTCGACTCCCAGCCCTGCCAAGTGTGTGTGTGTGTGTGTGTGTGTGTGTGTGTGTGTGTGTGTGTGTGTGTGTGTGTGTTTGCGCACATGCTCCCATCTGCCTGGGGACTCAGTCTTGCTTTTAGATGCCGCACACCACAGCAGTTTGCTACCAACGTCTTTGCCTTTGCGGATGATGTCACCCACCTAGAAGTATGCCTCTGGGAGTGCTGTGTTCAGTAATGTCGGTAGCACGTTCTGTAAATGCATCATGCTGTAGTGTGTTAGGGTAGTTAGGTGTATGTTCGACTTCCAGCCCTGCCAAATGTGTGTGTGTGTGTGTGTGTGTGTGTGTTTCTAGCTGCATGACAACAGTACATTGCTTTGACAGTATTCACTCTCCATAACATCCGTGTGGCGTCTTTGCCTTTGATGCTGCTGTCTGCAGGCTAGATTTGTGCCTGCGTGAATCATGTGATCCACTGATCACGGTAGTGCATTTTGTAACTACATAATGCTGTTGTGTGATACAGTGCTTACGTTTATGTTCTGCTCCCAACCCTGCCACGTGTGTGTGTGTGTGTGTGTGTGTGTGTGTGTGTGTGTGTGTGTGTGTGTGTGTATATGTATCTATCTACATATATATATGTGTGTGTGTGTGTGTGTGTGTGTGTGTATATATATATATATATATATATATATATATATAGAGAGAGAGAGAGATATGTATGTATATAGCTATATATATATATATATATATATATATATATATATATTGTATATAGATATGTATGTTGGGATTATCACTCTTGACTGTGCTGTATTGTCTGTACGTGAACACCTTGGATGTATGTACATCTGCTGTGGCTCTGTGATAGTGCACATACTGTGTGCTGTAGTGATCGTGGGTTATACATGTGTAGTGACCAGTTATTGTGTTGCTGGGTATTACACGGGCATTGGAAACAATGTTAGTGCAGCACCTTTGAGTGGTCGTATGCAGATCTCTGAAACAGTCAGTGGTGGTTATTACATTGGAGTGTGAGTATGGCTCATATCCATCTGTAGTAACTGTCAAGTCTATGCACCCCAGGTTAACATTACAGACACACGTTTATCCACAGGTTGTGGTACCGATCCCAGGACTGTATGTGTAGACATTGACAGGTGCAGGACTGGGTTGTGTTGGATGCATGGAGGGGTGTCCATGGCCAGTAATGGGGATCTCTACAGCCTGGCAGGTACGGTCTGTGACTGTCCCACAACCTCCTGTATATGGCTGACACATGCTGTACCTGTGTATATGCAGACACACACACTTACCACAAACAGCTACGGCTATCACATACACACACCCCATGCACCACCATTGGGCCATGCAATAACCATTGTCCCTCACACACACACACCTACGTGTACATTGGATGGCTCTATGACAGCTCTGGACATGTTAACACCACACCCTGTGCATATGATGTCACCTGTGCTACCACCTGTGATGTGTAACATTGATGCAGGATCTGACTAACCTGGTGCTGCTGCACACAGTGGCTTTATTCCACTGTATTGATGTTAGCATGCTGTTAACACACAGTATGTTACTTCCAGGTGTACTTCAGCAGGCATGATGCATTGCAGCTATGACCATCACTGTAGCATAGTTTACAGCACTGTTACCTCTGATTATGTAGTCTCCATCCATGTACCATTTCACTGATGTGTGTAGTATTGGCAGCATGTGTGTCTGTGTGTGCAGTACATGTGTGATGTGTGTAGTACACATATACACCTGCTTACAAATGCATACACAACATTACACGGGCTTCACCATTCGTACACTAGCTTACTCATTCTTCCACACACGCACACGGGCTAACACGTGCGCACACATACTTACTCGGGCTTACTGGCGCGCATGGGCGCAGACACACTGTGGGCAGGTTTGCATGTGACATCTGTGGTATCCATGGCGTACGCCGTCAGTCTCCTGATGTTCCCTGGGATAGCTCATGACATGCCTCTTCCACTGAGTACTGACAGCACACATGTGACACTGCTGAGGTTACAGTGTTTTGTACATACACACTCCTGTTGTCACCTATCTTCTACTCTAATAGTCCCCTTAACCTACACTACACTGTAGAGGCTTGGCCCATATGGCATGACATGTTGTGATTCACTATCCTCAGCCTCACTTGCCTCACATTGCCTACAAATGCTTCGTTACATCTCTGACAGAGTGCTTCCACACATAGGTACCAGTACGCAGTAGCCATGTTGTCTCCGGCTTGTCATTCATCTGCATGGCGTACTAACATCTAACTAAACCTACATTTTGTATGTATATTATCCATATGTCTTGTGTTGAAGTGCAGCGCGTTCTCGTGGCGCTGTGCTACGCTTCCACACCAGGGATTGGGGGAGGACAACTACTGGTTCATAGATATCCAATGGACAAAGCCACCACTGGACTTGGACATTGGCATGCTTCTTCGACTCTATTCATACTGTATTTGCAGCTGTCATTGCTCCATTTAGCAACATGCAAAACGTTAGTCGCATAACATCCGGGTACATTTCTGCACATAACTCTGCTCTTGCACGGACAGCTTACTGTTTTATGTATCGCGTAGTTACGTAGGGTTACCACCTGTCCACTTTGTGAAGGACAGTCCCTCTTTGGGCAGTTGTGTCCTGCAAAATATTGTGAGAAAATGGCAAATGTCCTGAGATTTTAGGACAAAAGTATTTTCTATATTGTATGTAATAGTTGCATAAAACAGTTATTCTGTATCTGAAACACCTACATGTTATACGAAACAGAATAAGGAACAAAAATGCTACAAGAATAAACTTTCATTCAGGCAAACAACTGAAGTTCTGTCCTTTGTACTGGCCGTGGGTATGTTTTGCCCTGCAAAATCTGATGTTTGTAGCACAAATGTCCCACTTTGGCCATTTGGAAAGGTGGCAACACTATAATTACATCATTTGCATAGCTTACACATACAAATGGGGTATGTTGCAAATCCCAACATTGTCCGTGCAATGTTTGTGTTACGGGCGGTCTTGCACGCCCCTGTGGGTGTTTGCTGAATAGCCTGGCAATCATCTTTCCTTGCTGTACTCTCAATCCATAAACTCCGAAGGTGTCGTGTATCATGGCCTAGGCTTTGCTGTGTGCTATGTCTATTTGTGGTGTATGCATGGCTGTGGGTATGTCCCACTGTCATCATTGGTAAAGGTGACACCCTATAGGTACTTCCTGTAGACTGCTGTGTCATTTGACATGTCAGCACATACCTGCGGATGAACTTCCTACTGCAGCGCTTTTCATGCCTTCTGCATTATCTTGCGGTCGATAATGCTGTTTCCTCAGACATGTATCTGTTTCTGATCATACCTATCAACCTCCTAGTGCAAAACATCTGTACAAAGCCTAACATGATGGGGGACAGATAGGGGCAGATTCTACATATTGCTCTTACAAACGTAGATAGTTGGCAGTATTATAGGTTTTGCATTAGTATGCCCTTTCTGAGGGATTTGGGGTCTTAAACACATATGTTTATCATTATTTAATGACGTCAGTTCTCAGGTATTTGGCAGACAGGTACACATACCTCTCAACCTCCAACACCAGGAAATCTGGACAAAGCCATAACTAAAAGTGGGGCAAAAGCCCAAAAGTAGGGCCAATTTTTAAATATTGCTCTTACAAACTTAAAAAGTTGATAGAATAACAGGTTTTGCATTAGCGTGAATTTTCTGAAGGGTATGAAGTCTGAAACTCAAATGTCTCTCATTATTTTCTAACTTCAGTCTTTAATGATTTGCACTATTTGCCAGTAAACCACAATTTTATGAAAAATGTACCAAATATATGAGGCAAAAATCTGGACATTCTGCAAATATCTGTACAGTTGAGAGGTATGCAGGTACAGATTGTGAGAGGAACACACCACATATATAAGGCATACATCTGCACATTCGTACAGTTACGCCAATACACACAGTACATGGTGCCATCACAGGCCAGTTACCATTACATTCCTATTGCTGAACACACCCACCCACTGGGTTATATTCCTCACACAGGCCAACAGGTGCTTATCCACACTACTTATTCCATCATGTACCTTATGTGTAGGCCGGTATTTTTGCTTTCCGTCAGTGGCAGAGCTCACGTATGAGTATGGTGGACTGGACACTGTATCGGTGACACTGCATGACACCCTGAGGGACACATGTTTGAATCTATTAACCTTCCAAATTGACTTTCACAGGCCATACGTTGTAATTCACATTTGTGGACAAACATGCTTATGAGTTGTACATGTTTTGTCATTTGTCCTGACGTCTTTCTTCTCACCTGTCCACCTAGTATCACTAGTTCTGTACATTTCATTAGGACAGGTTACCTTCATACCTCTCACCTGTACACATTATGGGTATACGCCCTGGGGTTTGACCTATGATTCTGTTACATTTGTCATGATAATGTGCCTTTCTGATAGATTGCTGGCAAGCCATGATGGACTGTGCGGTTAGGTAATCATGACTGACATTTCTATTTCATGATTACTAATTCTCGTAACATTCATATTCTTGACTACGCAATTATTCTATCAATGGTCTGACTTTGTCTGAGGTATATTTAATATAGTCCCTATTTGTCTGTCATGTACTATGCCTTAGTCCAGCTGTCTTATTCTGACATTCTGGCAGGTATGGTTACCATCTTGGTTGTATGCGTGTCCATCCATGATAATCGCCTACATGACACTGATATAGGTCCCTACATCTTCCCCCAATGGTTTACACAATATCCAGTGGGTGGGTTGCACCTTTTTGGTGAATATAGGCATGTGCTATACCCACATAGGTATATTGATCACTCCCATGGGGCGTACCTAATGGATCTGTGCCAACCAGCACCTTGGCCCAATTCTGCATACCCATGATTCCCATACCTGACACACCTCCACAGTACCCATTAGACATGTTTAATGTAAGTGATAATAAAGTGTGAGGACACTTCCGAGCACTCCCCACTTTGCGGATATCAGCTCGTACGTCATACATTCAATCAACCCATTGTGTTATTACCCTTGCACCTGCTATTGTTGCATGTACAGCTATATCGTAGTTGCAGGTGTGACTTCTTTTGCATCGGTGACGGTTCGCACTTCGTATGGATCAATTTTTGGGGTCCTGCAAAAGACACCTATATTCATGTTTAACGTGTAGAACTTGCAGGCCCTGTCACACTGGTACTTTCCAGGAAATGGTTTGGAAACCATCGGTGTAGTCTCCTTTCATGCATGTCTGTCTGTCTATCCATATTAGGTCACTATTTATGTACATGTGTTATATGTACAGGGACATATGTTTGTTGTGTATATATCTATTCATGTATCATGTGTGTATAGATATATATATCTGTACATATATACATATGTCTGTACATTCCTCATCTCATAATTTGCTTTGGATTATGTCTGTGGATATATGTGTATATATATTTCCATATCATACCTTTCAACTGTACAGATTTCCGCTGCATGTACAGCTGTTTGCCTCTTATATTTGCTCCATTTGTCATAACCTTGTGTCTATCTGGCAAGTTAGTGGCATATCATTAAAGACTGATGTTGGTAAATAATGACAAACATTTCAGGTTACGACTTCATACCCTTCAGAGAATCCATGCTAGTGACACACCTGTTATTCTATCCACTTTCTCTGTTTGTTAGGCAATATCTGGGGATTGTCCCTATTTGTGGTCCATTTTTCATAACCTTGTGTCTATCTGGCAAGTTAGTGGCATATCATTAAAGACTGACGTTGGTAAATAAAGACAAACATTTCAGGTTACGAATTCATACCCTTCAGAGAATCCATGCTTGTGACACACCTGTTATTCTATCCACTTTCTATGTTTGCTAGGGCAATATCTGGGGATTGTCCCTATTTGTACCAGTTGTTGTCATGGCTTTGTCCGGTTTCGTACTTTACGGGTTTAACAGGTATGAGCCATGTACATGGAACGTGGGAAAAACACCATTCATTTTCTATTCTGTGAGCGGATTACACACACGCAGGCGCACTTGCATATCCTTATTGTGGGTTACATATGTTTCATAAGTAATTGTGCTTCCGTGAACTTTCATAATTCTGACCGTAACAGTTACATATCTGTATTCCAGTTTACAGACTACTGTGAAACACACGTTCACCTTTACATATTTAAATGTGTGTACTGCACGAATGCTTTAATTACACTTTCAAGTTATATGTGCAGTGGTCGTAGGTCAACCAGGACTGCATTCACGTTGGCCGGATACCGGAACCACTATTCTATTGGTGTTCTCCCTCATTGATATGCATACCCATAGTACTTAGCTACATCAACATATGCCTCACCGCTTCACCTACGACACAGGCATCCATTCTCCTGCTGGGAAAATGGTGGTACCACATATTACACATTCCCTATTGCCTACTGCTGTGGACTCCGGCTGTATTGTTAATCACTCCGAGGGTATGCAGAACACCAAGGCATATAGTCCAGCCACATACAGGTCTTTGATTGTCAGGGTGTTCATGTAGTGATCTGGATTTAGACTTGTCCACCTGGTGAACAGAACTTTCCTGGCCGAGGTCAAATGTCAGATGAAGCATATGGATAGGGCTTATCTCCCTATTTTGAAGTTTTACCTGTGTTTATAGACACAGGTGTTTGGGCACCTGTCAGCATCTAATTCTGTTGGCATTACATATTATAGGTGGGTTTGTTACAGTTCATACTCCCCGGTTTGGGGTGTTCCCATTCGCATTTGACTATTACCTGTATACAGTCATATGGAGATTGTTATTTTTGGACATGATGTGACTACAGGTATGCGGTTGTACATTACACAAGTGTGAAGGGCTGTTCCTGTAAATATGTACAGACCATACCTCTTAGAGCACTGAATCTGCGCAAAACCTACACGATGGGGTGACAATTAGGGACACATTTTAACGATTGCTCTTACAAGCTTACAACGTTGATAGAATGTTAGGTCTTGCATTAGCATGACTTTTCTGCAGGTTGTGAAGTCTTATACTCAGGATATTTCTCATTATTTACTGATGTCAATCCTCAGCTATTTACCACACTGGTGCAGATTGTCAGACGCACACACCAACACTATGGGGTGAACCTGTGTTCATTCTTAGGGTTGCCACCTTTTCGACTGCCCAAAGTGGGACATCTTCTGTGGAGATGTCAGATTTTCCAGGACAAAACATACCTACAGCCGTGCATAGTACTGAACTTTAACCTTTTTTGTACATATAATAGCTTATTCTAGTAACAGTTGAATTGCTTATGCTACTTCACATAACGTATTGAGGATCCATATATAAAATAGCTGTTTGATGCGACTATTAAAGTAAATTAGGAAATAAACTCTCAGGACATTTGCTAAGTCTTGACTTTTTTCACAGGACACAACTGCCTACAGAGGGATTGTTTCTCACAAAGTGGGACAGGTGGTGACCCTAGTCATTCTGCGAATATCCGGACAGTTGAGTGGTATGGCACAGACCTCTGTAATACGCTGTTGTGTTCTGGCACAGCAGTAGCTCAGCATTAAAGACTGCAGTTGGAACGTGCTGACAGACAGTTGGGTTTCAGACTTCATACTCCAGACATTAATGCCAATGTGCACACTGTTATTCTATCAAATTCTATGTTTCTAAGAGATATGTTTACAGATTGTCCCTGAGTTTGGACCTTTGTCTCACTTATATTCACGGCTCTGTCCAGATATCTTGCTCACACAGATTGACAGGTATGGTCAGTCACGACTGCACACAGTCAGAGTCCCTCACACTTGATCAGGGTTGACCTGTTTACGTAGTGTCTTCCTCGCCCTCATGCTGTTTTCCACTTTGCAAATGTGTGCATTATATTCTCCCTCCTATGCGTGTCTGGACACGTGCATCACAGGAAGGTATTTTATCCTGGGTGGTAGGTTATGCATGCCCACTTAGGGGTGGACAGTGTCGTGGACCTCCATTGCACGGTCTGACTTGTGTCCAGATATCTACTGGATTGAACATCATGTCGTCATACCCATTCTACTATTTACACAAGTTGGTCATCCCGTGAGGGATATCCCAAAAATTGGTCAAGATGAAAACAAGTTAGATACCGAAGATTTTTGTGGCTTCACGAAAATGTGCAGGGGGTTTTACCTGCAGGGGATACATGGTTTGCAATCCTGACACTGCCTAGGGTGACAATACCTACTACATATGCATAGGGATTGCTGTGTGTAGCTGTTTCTGCAACAAACTAGTGGACCAAGTGCGGCTGGATTTGGTGGACGTTCTGGTATGGTGGCAGGTTGTGTGTTGTGGAGGGTATGCTGGGTAGGCTATTATGCATCCAGGTGTGTTGCATTTGTTATGGCCAGTTCCATCAGGACCCATCTGTGCGTATGTGATGGTGCTGTATGTATACATTTGTCTTGCATATTTCCATATTCATATGTTTGTGGGATTGTGTTCTACACTATGGCCTGTCTGCTTGTCTTGCAGCTGTTTCTACATGAGGTTGTGTTTCTTTCCACTTCACCCGCTGCCCCCTCATACACCTCTGGTTCACCTTTTCTGCATACGACACAAGTATCGCCTTTGAGGAATTTACCATTAAACACACACCCCTCACACGCAAATTACTCACACCCCATAGAGCACTACTTTGGTTGTTGGCCCATGACACGGCCAGAGTTACACATTGACTACCCTACATGTGTCGGGTATCTTTATAGTTGTGTGGACTACTCTGCCATGTTTGCTGTCCACATGCTATACCTCACGCACATAGGTACACGCCCTTACTTCACTTTCATTACTTGGTTGGTGTATCCGGGTACTACCCGTTCGACTGTGTCACATACACGTTCGGATTATAAAGCTGCCTTCCGAATTTTGCCAGCCTGTTCTACTCATTGGTAGGATGGCACCTTTTCCTATGTCCAAGCTATTCCTTACACATGTCTGACTGTTGTGGATATTGCCTCCCCACAATCAAGGGTTGTGTTTCCACCTTTTCAATTGTCCACAGTGTGACATAGGGTTACCACCTGTCCCACTTTGCAAGGGACAGTCCCTCGATGGGCAGTTGTGTTCTGACATGTAATTGTCAATATGGCAAATGTCCTGAGATTTTAGGACAAACATATTTCTTATATTTTATGTGATAGTTGCATTAAACAGTTAATTCTGTATCTAAAATACCTGACTGTTATGAGAAACAGACTAAGCAACTAAAATGCTACAGGAATACGCTTTTCTGTAGGCAAAACAGTTATCTTCTGTCCTTTGTACTGGCCGTGGGTATGTGTTGGCCTGTACAGTCTGATGTCTGTACCAAACATGTCTCACTTTGGCCATTTGTAAGGGTGGCAAACCTACTGTGACAGTTGCGGTGAACACAGCACATTTTACAGGCCGACACATACCCACGGTCAGTTCAGCAGATAGAACTTACAATTCTTGTCTATATCTAAGCTTATTCTTGTAGCATTTCGGTATCTTATTCTGTTTGTTATGACATTTCTGTATTATACGTCCAGTGAAATATGTTTAATGCAACTATTGCATGACGTCTACGGAGGAATTATGTCCTATATTCTCTGGACATTTGCCAGTTTTACATGTTTGTGTCAGGACACATCTGCCCACAGAGGGACTGTCACTCACAAAGTGGGACAGGTGGTAATCTTGGCTGACAGTACGGATCATACTGTTCCTTTCAGCCTACCTGTGTCTGTGTTGTTATGGATCGTTTATATGCTCCTTCTGTTTCGTTTACATGCGTATGCTATGTCCTATCACATTTGGTATGTGAAATACGGACATACCTTTTGTATGTGACTATTACATGGCTTGTGGGATATGATTCAGACATACGGACACTACCTATATCTACATTTCTCCTCGTGTATTTTGTTATGGACACATCTGCACAGCTATGTTCCCTCCCACAAATTATGGGTCGGCTGGTGACCCTCTCCGTTGGACTGGACATACCTACTGGCAGCGCGCTAACATCTGATATGTTTCACTTCCACATGGTATAGCTATCTACACTACGTTGGACTACAGGCACATGGTTTTCCTGTCATTTGTTCATGGGTAGGGACCCGTTATTCCCTACCGTGCATTTGTGTTTGAGTCTTCATTTTCTGTTCGCAGGGACTCTGCTTTGCATACGTTTCAGTCTCCACGGACACTGATAGGTACAATTACTATTGCTGGCAGAATATAATATTCAGCAGTTTAGGTTGCTCCTTAGAAGCCGACATTGACACGCCTCCCTGCGCAACTTTGATATGCCCCTTGCACTCACGCACGTTTCCTATGCACCTGGCTGTGGCGGCTGCATGCCTTCATTAATATGCATATGGTGCGACTACTGCACATCTATGCCGCATGGCCGGTGCAAGCCTTACACCGGCCTTGCGCCGAGCTTCATGAATCCGGGGGAAAGTGTTATAGAATTTTAGTTGTTTCCATTGTATCATTATAAAGTACATCTAATATACTATATTTTTTCTATATGTGTAGTCCTTCCTATAAATATCAGGATGTTTGCCATTTTTCCTAGCAATTCACAGTGCACAGTGTTCTAAACCAGTGCTGTCCTTTTAAAATAAGGACAAGGGGTAACTCTATCCTAACATCTGTCATCAGCTTCCTACCTCTTTCACTACACAACATAAGTTGAATCCAGAGCATCAAAGTGAACGTAACTCCAATGGATTTGCCACATTGGAATGTAAACTTTTTTCACATGATTTACCAAACCCAGAGGACAGCATTACTGGGATTATATATTGTCTTGAGCAACTTTAAGTAACCTTTGCACATAGTTGTGTTAAGTATTGCATTTTACTGTTTTTCTTATTTTCAGTTTTTTGCACTAGGTATTCACTAAAAAGAAATCTCAGAGTCGGTCCATTTCACCTGCTTGCTAAAAAACATATATGTATATATAAATATATATATATATATATATATATATATATATATATATATATATATATATATTTATACACACAGTACATAAATAAAGGCAGTAAACATGTGACTGTCAATGTGTGTGTGTGTGTGTGTGTGTGTGTGTGTGTGTGTGTGTGTGTGTGTGTGTGTGTGTGTGTCTGTATGCGTGTGTATTAGCCTGACGAGCCTGGTCTGCAAGGCCATGGAACGTATCATCATGGAACTCATAAACAAAGACATTGGTAACCTCCAAACTCTGGATCCCACCCAGTTCGGGTTTGTGAAAGGCAGATCATGCCTCCTGAACCTGATCGACTTCTTTGAGGCAGTCACCAAAGCCATAGATGAGGGTAAGGTGGTTCACACAGCCTATCTTGACCTTGCCAAGGCTTTCAACACCATCCCCCATTCTGGAATTATAGCTAAACTCACTAAACTAGGTATAAATCCCTACGTCACAAGATGGGTTGCCAACTGACTCACTGACAGAACCCACACTGTAAAAGTTGCAGACTCCAAATCTGACCTCAAAGCAGTGACAAGTGGAGTACCACAGGGTTCCATCCTGGGACCTCTCCTGTTTGGTATCTACTTCTCTAAAGTACAGGCTGACACAGAAGGCCTCTGGCTAACGGAGTTCGCAGATGACTGCAAACTAGGAGCCATAGTCAAGTCCCCAAATGATTTGAACATCCTACAGAAGAGCCTCACTGAGACAGATGCCTGGTGTCAGAGCCATGGCCTCAAGCTCAATGCCAAAAAGTGCAATGTCATCCCCTTTGGTAAAAACTCTGTACCCATGAACTACCACATAGGCAGCAATCTACTTAACACCGAATGCGTGATAAGAG